>NW_019250858.1:27428-36233 GCF_002742605.1 Olea europaea var. sylvestris
TAAATTATTTTTCAGAATAATAAACCAAATGCATTTCTTGCAGTCTTATAATAGTCCCCAAAAAAACTAAAAATAAATTGAAAACTAAAAATTGAAATGCAAATCAAACTTTAATTAATGTTTTAATTTTTAAAGTTTAAAACTTAGTGTTGTATGTTATAACAATAACCACATGCCTTGAATTAGATCTCTTTTGAAATACTTCAATTGCGACACACATGGTATCAATTTAAAGACCATGTTTGTTAGGTTTTGAATGGTTTTTACGAGATGCACTTTTCCATTGAAGATAAGACAAATATAAGACAGATGTTCTTGCTTTAGGCTCATTTATCTTGGTTTGCATGCATCTCATGTATGACATACATTCTTTAGTTAACACATTGGGATGATGGCGAATAATCTGATGAGGAGTCAAATTAGGTTATAGGCCCCTTTGTCAATTGTAAGAAGAAGGGGTATTACAAATCATTTTGAGACATTACATTTGTGGATGTATTTTCAGATGTTTAGCTATTTTGAATTATAATGTTTTATGGTTTTAGCACTGTTTGGCCCCCATTAATTTTTATTCTATTACATTTCATTTTTCTCTCTCCTGTTTTTAACCACACAATCTTCCATAAAATAATGTTACACGTAAATTGAAAATTTTTAATTCTTTTTCAACCACTCATTTTTCAAAAAAACACTATTCCATCCATTAATTTCTCCACAAAATGGGGGCCAAACAGGAGCTAAATGTTGTTGTTGGTGTTTTGATTAACATTGATACTACATCTCAATCTAGCTAGCATATTTATTATATTGTCTCAATTACTATATTTCATTAACTTTTTCACGTGCTTTATACTTGGGTTCAAGTACGGAAAAAGGAGAAAAAGTAGTCAAAATTATGCTAGCTTACCGCAACACTGAAGCTCGAGAGCTCAAAACAGTAAAGTTGTTGCCTGCTTGACGCCTTTCTATCGCTTGCCTGGCTCCTGCCTAGCACTCGAGTGATGGTGTTATATGAGAAAACCTAGTTCACGATTTGAATAGTTTCTTGAGTCCTAAACAACCCCAAACACCAAGTTATATTTTGCCATAGGTGTCATCAATCATTATATTCTTCCCATAACTCATTTGTTGTAGATTCTACATCAATTCCCTACATTGAGATCAATCAACAACACATTGAAAGCATCAAATTCATAATCTCAAAACACCAAACCATCAACTTCCTAAATATTTGAGAGTGCTGAAGATTTGGGAAGGTGATCGGAGTTCCGATAGGAAGAGAAAGTGGGAGTTCTCGATGTTCCACAGGATAGACGTTCTAAAGGTCACGAGCTAGTCAGTAGCATGCAGTTTAGGACGACCTTGATGATTAAGGAAGTAGGTCAAAAAGTAATAAGAGTTAGTTGAGTTTGGACCGTACTTTAAGTCAATTCGCCTATAGTGGATTTTTCTAACAGTGTGAGAAGTCCTAAACTCTTTTTTTTTTCTCTCTCTCTTGGGTGTGAACAGTACCCATGAATAGTAACTTTCTTTTCTTTTCAACTAAGATAAAAAAACTTAAAAATAATAATAATAAAAATAAAAATTATTTATCATCAATACTCATTTTGTTCTACACTGCTCCTCAAATTTCATAAGATGTTGTTTCCAATGTCAATCATCTTATCAAGATAACATCCTGATCCAAGTCTTATAATCCTAATTTAACTCAAATTCTATTTACTCCATTAGCCCCTAAATCTAATTAGTCTACAGCCCAATTCTCGTTATACTTTATCCTCAACCCAAAGCCTAGCGCAATTCTCCTAGCCCACTTACTTGCAACCCAACTCTATTATATAGCCATACACATTTCGTTTCCCCAAGCCTAAATCCTGGAGCCAATGATCCACATCTCATAGTTAGCCCATACATGTCAAACCATTTAACACATAACACATCGCTCTAATCCGGAAAAATCCTAATTCTACACCGCTTCCAGAAGTTGGTCCTCCATGCTGGCGACCCCCAACTGGGTCACTCACCGACAACCACCCACGCCGACGCCACCCATGTCGGCGATGCCACTCTCCAACACTATCGACATCAACCCACTTACTGCCTTCTGTCGCCTTCCACCGCTATTACACTTTCAAGAACCCACAATTACACAGTCATATATTTCCCAACCATCTCAACCATATAAAAGCCATAGTCACCACACTTCTCTCACCGCCAAAGAGCCAACCTCAACTTCTCCTAAGATTACATATGCAGCAAAGGCCGATTCAACCACGGCCAAGAGCTATAAATCTTCATCATCTGCCTCAACACCTACCGCCAACCTAGTCATTTGTATCAGTCACCATCCACAATATGTAGCTTTCGCCATCGAATGTCACATTTCCATTGTCGACACCGATTAGCATTGCGGTCCAACCTGCCTACTCACACCATCACCACACCAGAGGGACATTATCACCAAAATCATTGCACTACTACTTTTCAGGGTACAATTGGAATGATTTCGAGAGCCAAAAACATTTCACATGAAGGAAAGGACACAAGCATACCTAGGGCCCACCCCGTCAACCAAACCTTGATCTCTATTTATTGTTGGTTTATACTACTGCTTCATTTTAAGATTGCTTCAATTGAAATATTTGTGTTGCTATTACCTTGCTAATATTAGCTTTAACCCCACTTGATCAGAATCATTGAACGAATTGATTCCCATTTGTTCCCCCACTTACTCTACGCAATTGGAGATTTTGATTAGACATTTGTACCCTTGCTTTTTTGTCTTATTCACATAAGTATTTTAGCTTGTTACATTTGGAATTACATAACCCCAAAATTTAATTTTAAAAAATAATAATTAAATAAAATTTCAATTGCTATTTTTTGTGACACTTGTTGTTTATTGATCTCTATTGCACTTTATTTGGCTAGTGTTGCTGTGTATGCAATTGCGTAGTAGCCGAGTTACTACCTCTAATTCTAGTACCCTTGTCATGGACCTTTCCCAAATGCGGCTTTTACCTAGCAATTGTAACAACTTGCCAATGGGCAACAATAGTTACAAAATCAATTAACTGTTGTCAAAACTAAGGTAGCTACTACTTGTGAAGAAAACAGAGTCCTAGCCACTAGGTTGAACACCCTTGATCAGACCTCATATTCAACTGAATCTGAAAACTTTGAAACATCCATTAATAGACCTCATCGTCATCCACAAGGTAGTCAACACCATGTTAGACATGGTCATAGGGAAGGAAATCAAGTTCGTGAACGAGAGCAGGAACATCACCATCATGGTACTCAGTCTCCCTCATGCCATGAGGAGTGTTTCTTAAGAAATATTAAGTTGCATGCCCTTACATTTGATGGGTGCCTACAACCTAATGTATTTGCTCAATGGGTTCGAGATATGGATCATTTCTTCGTCTAGTATGGGGTCCCGGAAGACCAAAGAGTTCAATTTGCCAATCTGAAATTAATTGGCATCGCTCAACTTTTTTGGGAAAGTGTTGAGAATCTCCTTGAGAGACGTAATGCGTCCCCCGTTTGCAATGTTTTAACTATAACGATTTTGTTCACATTTCTTCTAAGTGTCCTAGCTAAGCCCTAATTTTGGAAGAACTTAAGGGTATAGTAGATGAACCACTAAAGGACCAAGTTTATGAACCTAAGTTGGAAGAGTTTGATGACTTGGATGATAGTGAAGATATCTTCTTAGGTTGTATTCAGACCAGTCCCCTTACTCCAAACACGCCTAGAGTCGATGTCATAAAATTGTACTCTTACCCAACTCAAGGATACTGATGATTGGCGTCATCATGCCATCTTTCATATTCATATCAAGATCAATAACAAGGGCTGTAAAGTTATTGTGGATAGTGGTTTCCTCACCCACAGTTGTATAGCGTCTCATGGGTTGATACATCTTCTATAATTGTCAAAGAGTGTTGTCTAGTTCCTATCCAATTCTTCGAGTATAAAGATCATATATAGTGTGACGTTATTTCAATAGATGTTGGGCACATAATTTTGGGGTGGCCTTGGTTGTTTGATCTCGATGTAACCATCTATGGTCGATCCAATTTGTGTTCATGCATGTTTAACGGGAAGAAGATTCACCCTAACCCATTGTCCCCAAAACCTGTTGGCTTATAGGAAACAAAGAAAAGTTGGAACGAAAGGAGTTGCATATCCTTAGCCCTACGGAGTTTGAGCGTGTACTTGTTGGCGACTCAATGGTGTTCACTGTTGTCGTTATAGAGGGTCAATTGAACACCACAAATAGAGAAACCTACTGAAATTCATTCTTTCAAGAGTTTCGGGATGTCTTCTTAGAGGACCTACCTGACCAATTACTTCCTCTACGGGACATTCAACATGCCATAGATTTCATCCCAAGGAAGTCCCTTCCAAATTTGCCTCATTATAGGATGAATCCTACTGATTACATTGAACTCCAGAGGCAAGTAGATGAACTCCTTCTCAAAGGATTCATTCGTAATAGTTTAAGCCCACAGTCCCTGCCTTGTTGATTCCTTAGAAGGATGGTCCTTGGAGAATGTATGTAGATAGTCACCATTAATAGGATCACAATGAAGTATCGTTTTCCCATCCTTAGACTTGATGATATGTTAGATATGATGGTTAGTGCTACAATATTTTATAAGATTAATCTAAAGATTAGGTATCACCAGATTAAGATCTATCCAGGTGATGAGTGGAATACTGCTTTTAAAAGTAAATATGGTCTTTATGAATGGCTGGTCATGCCATTGGTCTAAGCAATGCTCCGAGTACCTTTATGTGGGCAATGACATAAACTCTTCATCCATCCATGGGTAAGTTCCTCGTTGTCTACTTTGATGACATTCTCATTTATAGTAAGACTAAAGAACAACACCGAAACCATCTCACAAAGATTTGTTGCCCAAAGTGTGAATGTTCTACCCTTTGGGCAACAAATCTATATACTAATGTTAAGAAATGCTCTTTCTTCACCGATAGAGTCATTTTCGTAGGATTCATCGTATCCTCGATAGGGTATTTGCCAACCCTGTCAAGATTTAGATGATTGTTGATGCTAAACCTAAGACTATTCACGATGTCAGGGGCTTTTATAGCTTAGCTACATTTTACCGTCACTGTATCAAGGGATTTAGCACCATCATGGCACCTATTACGGAGTGCACAAAAAAAGGGGAGTTTCATTGGACGCAAGAGGCGTCAAAGCTTTTAAGCGAATAACAAAAGTCCCTGTCATGTGTTTTTCGGACTTTTCCAAAGTCTTTGAGGTCAAGGGCGATGCCTCTGGGGTAGGAATGGGTAGAGTCCTAAATCAGGAATGCCATCCTGTTACTTATTTCAGTGAGCAGTTAAATGATGCCAAACAACGCGACTCAACTTATAATAAGGAATTGATGCAGTTGTACAGGCGTTGCGCTATTGTCGCCATTATTTGCTACCTGAAGAGTTTTTTCTTTATTCAAATCGTATGGCCCTCCGTCATTTAAATTCCCAGAAAAGTTGAATTCTAGGCATGGTCACTAATTGAATATTTGCTAGCCTATTCTTTTGTTTTGAAGTATAAGAAGTACGGAGAACCAAGCGGCTGATGCTTTAAGTCATCGTGTCTACCTTTTATCGGTCATGAGTGTCAAAGTCATAGGTTTTGAAGGACTTAAGGAAGATTACAAAACGTGTCCTGATTTTAAAGATATCTTTCTTGATGTACAAGGTGGACGATCCAACACTTTGGATGGTTTTCATCTTGAGGAAGGTTACCTCTTTAGAGCCAATAAATTATGCATCCCTCGAACTTCAATGCGGGATTTCATAGTGTGGAAAATTCATGTGGGAGGCTTAGCCAGTCACTTTGGGTGTGATGAGACCATAGAAGGGTTTGAACATCAATTTTATTGGCCTAGTTTGAAGAAAGATGTGGCTAAGATAGTTAGCACATGTTACTTTTCAGTTAGCTAAACAAAAGAGATAAAACACTAGTCTATGTGTCCCGTCCCTAGTTGCACATGGCAAGATGCTAGTATGGATTTCATGTTAGGACTTCTATGCATCGCAAAGAAACATGATTCTATTTTTGCAGTCGTCTATTGTTTCTTAAAAATGGCCCATTTTATCCCTTGTAGCAAGACCTCATATGCTTCCAAGGTTGCCACATTGTACTTTAACGAAATTGTCAAATTGTACGGACTTCCTAAGACCATTGTGTCAGATAAAGATGTTCATTTCACTAGCTATTTTTTGAGAACCTTGTGGCAAAAGGTGGGTACCAAGTTGAAATTTTCTACGGCCTACCACCCTTAAACTGACGGTCAAACAAAAATGGTTAACGGTAGTCTTGGTAATCTATTAAGATGTCTGGTTCAGGAAAATCTTAGAAATTGGGATTTGATTCTTCTTGTAGCTCAAATTGCATATAACAATTCCATGAATCAATCATCATGTATGAGTCCATTTGAAGTTGTTCATGGGTATGAGCCTAGGAAGTCATTAGATCTCGTTCCGATGTCCCCACATGCGAAAGTGTCTATGTCAGCTAAAACATTTGCACAATACCTTCGTGATTTGCACACTAAGATCAATAAACAATTTGAAGCTAGTAATGCAAAACATAAACTCCGTGCTGATTTACATAAACGACATGCTGAGTTTAATATTGGGAATACATTATGATCTGAATTAGGCTAAAGCAACGTTTGCTGGACCCATCTGCAAATTGCAAGCTCGTAGTACTGGTTCTTTTAAAATTTTAAAGCAAGTTGGTACAAATGCATATGCTGTTGACATCCCACCACACCTTGGATACCACTCTACTTTCAATGTTGAGGACTTAGTTGCTTATAAAGGCCATTTAAATCCCTCCAATGATCTTCTTTTACCTCCTTCTCTAGACTTTGATCTTGATTCTTTTTTCACTTCTAACCTAATACCTCTCACAAAACACAAATATAAAATTGATGCCATTTCAGATAAACAGACTGTGTTGACTAATGATGGAGCTGTTCAATGCTTGTTCGTTGGATTGAACGACCATATTTTGACTATACATGGATTTCAAAAGAGACACTATAAGAAATTCATACAGATTTATTGGAGCTCTATCGGAGTCAGCAGAATCTTCTTTGGCCTAGATCACCTCACATTTACTCAGGGGGAGTTGGTTTGGATGCTAGATTCAGACCTTTACTAACATATTTTTACAGACATTGGAAGAAACTTGCCCAACCACTCAGTTTATGGTTGGGAGATCAACTGCAGCCTCTCGTGATTTGTCCACTCAATGGGTTGAGTTTTTTTCTCCCACCTGGGAGAGTTGATGAGGACATTGACTTTTATTTTTTTATTTCTAGTTGGATTTAATTTATGTTTTGAACTCTTATTTATGTAATTGGGCTTGTATAAGGGGTTTGGCCCAAGCCTGTTCTTGTTAGGGTTTTGTTCTTGCTATTTAAACCTAGTTGTCGTGAAATTAAAATACTTGATGATTGAATAAAACTTTTGGTGGGTTGTGGCAAAATTTCTCTCTTCCTACTTTCTTCTACTTCTTTTGTTGATTCTCCTTCTTTTACCATCCTCTCCTTAATTCCCTCTTCTTTATATGATCTGTTCTTTCTGCATTAATTGTCCAGTTGGTACTATATCAGTGTGCTAGGAGTTTTTTTTTCTTTTATCCTGTAAGGGGTTTTTCTTCTTGATCAATTCTTTGGTGTTATTTATTTTATACAAATTACAAACTGTGATAATTCAACATCTAGGTTAGATTTACATGTGAATTCATCTGGATTAAATATTTATAGTGACTTGTTGTTTTAAATATTGTTAAATTTATACTCCACATAAAACACCTTATTCACCCTCTCTAGGTGTTAGTTGGGTTGAACTTCGATATTTCATTATAAACTATTCAAACAACTTGTATATGTAGCATAGTAGAAGCTAGAAACCAAATATGAAACCCTGTTAGGATCACCAGTCAGGCAGTAACCAAAATATGACTACCATGCATTTTCACAAATCAACACTGTCTGAGTAGTCAAATTCAATTATTCATAGAACCTCTAAAACAAAATTAAAAAATCAAAAAAATCATACTTTTTGCTCTATTTTCATAATTGTACTACAAATAAGAATGCGTTCCCTTGAGGTCTTATAGATATACTACATTACTACTTATTTTCATTCCAATGAAGACCTCAAGTAAAACACATCTAGGCATTTGAATAACAGATTTTGGTTCAAAAAGCTGATAAGCACCTTAATTGTTGGGCGAATTCAGCTTCCATTGGTGTGGATATTTATTTTTTCTAATCAACATCATGCAATAATAAACAAATTCTAAATGTGTCATAAATAAGTAAATGAAAGGTTATGTTTTTTAAAAACTATATGCCAAGTCACCTTAGGATGTTTCTGAATGACCAAATTAACAATATGG
The DNA here is from genome assembly GCF_002742605.1 of Olea europaea var. sylvestris. Classification (NCBI taxonomy): domain Eukaryota; kingdom Viridiplantae; phylum Streptophyta; class Magnoliopsida; order Lamiales; family Oleaceae; genus Olea; species Olea europaea. The sequence continues at coordinate 35,881 of NW_019250858.1, forward strand.
TTCCCGGCTGAGCACTTGAACTGATTACATCAAAGGAACATATTGAAAGTTCGTGCTGTTAGGAATATATGTAATTGGAAAATCTGTGACCAAGGACCAAAATGTCAAAATTGTAAAGTCAAGGATCAAATTGTCAAAATTGTAAGGTCAAGGACCAAATTGTCAACGTCCAATAATTCAGGGACTAGAGTTGCAATTAACCAAAGTTTGTTGGCTTGGTCTAGGGTTGTGTGGGATGCCTCGAAGATGCAAACGGCGCGGTGATTTCGTTAGAGTCACGCCATGACCTCGCTCGAGCCACAATTGCAGAAACAACTTCGCTGGACAGACGCTGGACCGTCGCTCGAGCGGAA
>NW_019250858.1:40753-44708 GCF_002742605.1 Olea europaea var. sylvestris
ACAAAGAAATGATTGATCATTGTAATAGAGCTGTGGGTAGACTTCTTCTACTTCAAAGGCAAAGAGATCTAAGTCCTATTTATCATTTGGTAAATCACTAGTGGATCCAAATAGGACGTCAAATCATCCTTTCCTAAGATCGAGCATATGCTCTGCTATGCTAAATGTCATGCCAACCATAACCTATGACAAAGCTAGCCTAGTGGCTATGGAAACCAAAGAGTCGTACCTTCACAAACAACCATGCAAGAGGCTAGATAAAATAAGCCTAGAAGGTCCTACAGGGATACTTGACCCTTTTACTTATCATCAATTGCGCAGACACGACACAAATGAGTGCAGAGATGTGGTACCCTCCATAGAGTGGAGTGATCCCCATGAACCTTGGAGAATCACCCCCACAAGGATGTTGACCTATGGTTAACTCTTTATCCACATAACAAACAAGTTAATCTTGTTTTCTAGCAATTGAATTTAAATGATTATAATCTTCAAAGCATTCAATGTTAAAATTGATTGATTGTTGGCGAAAGATCGTTATCAAGACTATCACATTACAAATTGTAATCACAATGAAGTCAAGCATTCAAGTCAAATCCTTTGAGACAAAAGCTTACAAGTCCAACATCTAAAAAAGATCATAGGCTAAATGTTCATATTCATTTTAAAGGTATTAATTCTTCTATCTTTAGCAATGAATAATTAAAGCACTAAAATTTTTTTTTATGCAAAATCAATCTATTTTGATATTCGCTTGCATAAAATGTTTTGGCAAAAGGATTATTTTTTCAAAATGATATTTCAACATTAGATCATTTATAAGATATTGCTTACCTGGAAAAATAAGTTGAAAACGTCTTCCAAATGTCTTCATTTTTCAAAACATTCAAATCAAAAAAACGAAGTCAAAATGAGGAAAATTGTGAAAGGCATTCTGATGGCACTGGCGAATGTTCAAAAATTGCAATGATAGATTTTTTTGATCGTCTGAGTTTTGGCATCTAACAACTACTTTTGCACGTTCAGACTTTAGCTGGACAACTGGACACTCGTCCATTCATTGCAAGTGTTAAAAGAGCATTAAAGAGAGTTACATTGGAGCAAAATCACTTTTTAAGTTTACATTATGAAAGGCTGCTACACAAACATGGACCTGTGATAGGTTAGCCCTTGATCTAAAATTTTAAATTTTAGATCCCCTGTCACTGGGGCCTGTTAAATGCTCCTGTTTGAGCAAGGAAATTCTTACATTATATTCATTTCATCTATTTTTTCTTATAGAAAAACATTGATTGTTGAATCAAATTTCTTAAATTACGATCCTCATTAAAATTTCTCATCTCTTTCTAAATATTTAACTTATTTCTATCATTCACGAAAGAGATATATTTTGAAGAAAATACTTGAAATTACATTAAATCTATTTCTTCTACTTCTTTATAACTAAAACTTTAATTAATTGAATTAAACTTTTATCAAATGTTGTCTAACACTTGAGATATCAGTTATTGTTATTCACTAAAGTGCTAGTCTCTCTTGGTACTTAATTCATTTGTATCGTTATTAAGAGAGAAGCTTTAATTGTAAAATCATTCTTCAAACTTATGGGTTATATTGAAGTCCCTTGAAAGCTCAATAGTGTGAGTCATGTTGAAGTCCTATAAAGCTCAATATTGAGTTATGATCGGTGCTATTTGTTTTTAAATTATCGAAAGCATTGTAAGGATTTAGATTGCACCATAAGTCAATTAATATAATAAAATGGTTTTTCTCATCACACATAGCTTAATAATTAATTGGGATTGAACCTCCACAGTTATATCGTTTGCATCCTCTCTTCGCTTTTATTTACCATCATTGTATTTGATCATATTTTTTTATTATTCTATTTATTCTCAACTTGCTAGAATTTAAATTATTCTTCAAAAAAGTTCCAAAAACCAATTCTATTTATTCTCAACTTGGGCTATAATTGGAATCAAAGCAAGATATTTATTTTGAAATTAAGATTTTACAATCTTAAGTAATGGCCTAACCATAATCTTCAAAATTTTAGGGTCTTCCTTTCTTTAATGGTACTCACAATAATTGTTGGAAAGTTAGAATGATGATTTAGATTCAATCAATAGATTATAATATTTGGAAAGTTATTGAATTTGTGTAACAACCCCATTTATATAGATAACTATACATTACCCTGTGTGGGAAGGAACTTGATGACTCGTCCTAGACATAGAATTCCAAATAATTTTTTTTCACCTGATGAAATGACATCATCCCAGTGAAAAAGTGAGGATAATACCTTGTACTAAAATTCAATTTCATTCCTATAGTTTCTTGTAAGCTCTTCCAAAGTTTAGATGTAAATCTCAGATCCCTATGAGACATAATGGAGACGAGAATAACATGCAATCTTACAATCTCTCTAATATACAACTGTGCCAACTAATCTAGATTGAATGTCATTTTCACCAGAAGAAAATGAGTTGACTTTGTTAGACGATCCAATATTGGCCATATAGCATTAAGTCCTCTTACAGACTTCGAAAATCCTACCACAAAGTCCACTGTAATATTCTCCCACTCCCATTCAGATATGTCCAATGGATTTAGCAACCACGTTGGTCTTTGATGTTTCTGCTTTAACATATTGACACACTATGCATTTTGACACGGATAGGCCTATACTTCTTTTCATATTTCTCTATCAAAATGTATCTCAAAGATTTCGATGCATTTTTGTACCACCAGGATGTGCAGTGCATAGGGTGAAATTAGCCTCTTCCAATATCCCCTTTCACAAAACTTCAGACTTAGGCACACAAATTCATCCTTTAAACATCAATGCCCAATACGAAGCCATTCCAAAATCCTTTCTATCATCAGTACCAATCTCGTTCTTGATCTTCTGCAAGAATGGGTCTTTCCTATGTGTTTCTATGATCCGATTTCTAAGAGTAGGTTAAACCATCAAAGTTACTAAACAGGCAGTGACTTGCTCGATTATGGTAACCATTTCAATTCGCAAATTTTCCAAGTCTTTGATTAGCTACATCTGAATAGTAAGTAATGATACCAACCTGTAATATCCCAGAATTTTTTATTACTAGTCCTTAGATTAAAAATTAGGACTTAAGTGCTCAATTATTAAAGTCTAATGACCTTATTAATTACTAGCCAATAGTTTGAGGGCTTAAATGAAGAGTTAATTTGGAAGTTAATGAAATTATATGCAAAATATATGTAAAAATGTCAATTAGCCATAATTGAAGATTATTTATTTAACCACATGCACTATTCACCACATTTTAAGCAAAGTAATTGCTTTGACCACGTAAACTAAGGTAATTGATTTAACCACGTGCATTATTTAAACCAAGATTCAAGCAAGTTAATTGATTTGATCACATGATTAAAGGAATTGATAACTTTCAAGACAATGCACCAATTATGCTTTAACCATGCCTAACATCTAGCCATTTTCTTTCAATTTTTTATACATGGTCCAAGAACCTCACAATAGGAGTTAAACTCAATATTGGACTATCCCTCACCTATTAAATTCCTCCTCTCAATCTCTATCACTTTGTCTCTCACCTTTACCCTTTTCCTTGTCTTTTCATATTAAATATGACTATAAACTTACACAATCACACAACCCAACACGCGTCTCAAGGATCTCCCTCCAACAATCACTTCGTCTATCATTTTTGAGTTGTCAAGTGAAAGGTAAGTGTAGTAGTACTAATTGTTCTATCATTATTTAAATTACAAAAATTTATGTTATGAATATGATGATACGAAAATCCCAAGTTATGATTATGATAAGGGTCCTATATGTGTAAGTTCAAAGGACCAGAGTTTAGTAGTTCTACTCACGGAAATTATAGTCACGAAGTTTGGATTTTAATTCTCTTGTCTCCATATGTATGTTATAATTTTTCGTAATTAAATA
>NW_019250858.1:51300-57480 GCF_002742605.1 Olea europaea var. sylvestris
ACACACACACACACACACACACATTAATTTTACATTGAAAAAGTAGATATTGAGTTTGGATTAGTACATTGAAACTATATATTTAATAAAATGATTCTAATCCTGATACAAATAGGTAATCTAACAAAAACCTTTTGCAAGTTAGTGTGTTTGTCAAGTTAGGTTATGGTTTTGCTTGAGGATGAACAATTGTTTAAATTTGTGGATGTAAATGTATTTCATACACTTATTTGAGACATTTAATAGTTCTTTTGAACAACTATAGCTTAAGTTATTGTATATTTCATTTATTAGTTGAAACTCGATGAATGGAAATGGAATTGAAAGAAAGAAGAGAAAAATTGGCTAAAAGGGGCAAGATCCAAAAGTTTGGGACTAAAGTGTAAACATTCAAAAGTTTTATTAGACTTCACGATGGAGATTCGAGGATGCTAGGATCAATTGGATGCAATTAGAAGTCAAAATGCGTAAAATATGACCAAAATATTTTTATAAATCAATTTTCAATCACACAAGGATGTTCTAGAATTTTAGTCAAAGATTGAGACTCATTTTCGGCCTAGTAAAACTTCAAATTGGAAAAAGATCAATTTCAAGTAAAATTGTAGCCATTTGAGTTATATTTATAACCAAATTTGAATTGTCTCAATCGGATATTGGGAGAGTAAATTATGATAAAAATACTGACAGATACGCAGTGCTGAGTTTTCCTCGGAAGGTGCCACCCATCAAAGCACGGAGGTGCCACCAAAGTGCAAAATACAGAGTTGTAGCACCGAGGTGCCACTTGCTTACACAGGGCACAGATTTTGGCATTTTAAAGGCCATAAAACTCTAAATTCGATGAAAACATGGAACCAATTAAAAGACAAGAAAAAAGGCCCTTGAGAGGAGTTCTACAAATTGAGAGGCACAAGATACAACTTGAGAATTCGAAAGAAAATTAGAACGGAGAAAAAATAAATTAAGAGCTAGGTTTGAAATCAAGATTAGAGGCAAGGAGAAAACTTGGTGCAAAATTCATCATCTTTTCTTCATCTCATTTCAAACCCTAGTGATGTACTTAATGTAAATCTTTAGTTTTTCTTCCATTATAAAGAGTAGCTAAGTTTTTTATTAGGACAAACAATGTAATCTTTTGAGATCCTTTATTTCTTTTATTCAAGAATCAAGTTTTTTTCATTATTTTTGTGTTGACTCTAATTATGTACTTTACGCTTAGAATTATTTGATCACTAATTCAATGATTTTATTTCTTTATTACGAATCAAGAGGTAGGTTTTAGATTTAGACAACATTATATTCGGTAAATTAGTATAACATTTAGAAATACCTCTACTAACTATTGCGGTCATTATATGAATTCATAGAACAAATAGTGTGTTTAACTAAGATTGATACACAGATGTGGGGTTGAATTAGTTAAATAGGCTCATTGAGAACTCAAAATGGGTAAATTGAATACAATTGAAAAATTTGACCGAATGCTACATTAGATTTGTGAATCTTGAATTAAGACTTAAAGGTGATCAGTTGATGGAATTGTTGCTCCATAAAATCCACTCCATATTTAAACGCTATATCGATCTTTGTGTGCATCCACTTATTTTCAAGTAGTTAAATTAAAAATCACAACAAATCATAACTCTTTGTTTGCCTGCGTCAGATAGTTGTTAGGAATAGTAAATTAAATATTAAATTCTAATATTCGTGGAAACGATAATTTGGATTCAAAGGTCCACTATAATACTTGTTAGTATATTGTACACTTACGATATAAAAAAGTGCAACATAGAACAATGATCTAGACTTAATTAATGACTAAAGATGAGAGCAGTTGGATTTGACAAATTTTTTAACTATCTTCAAGCTAAACCAGNAAAATAAAAGCACAAATTGTAATCATACCCCAAATTTTTCAAAAAAGTTCAAATAAGTCCCAAATAAATTTAATTAAAAACTAAAAGAATCATCTTCTTCTTTCCCATCCCCCTCTCCCACCCCTACTCCTACCCCTACCACTCATCATCAACAATTCCAAATGCTAGCAATTTCCCGAACCGCAAGTCTAATCCCAACAAATAATTTGCCAATCAAATTTTTCCTCATAAAAACCACTGAATCTCCAACAACAAACCATTTGGTGTTCACTAATTGGCTCCAGTTGATGGTGAACTAATGGCAACGTAGAGTGCCAAGGTAAACGTGCTGAAAACTCCCATGCATTGTTCTGACTTTCATTGATTACAAGGTGACTCGTCGAGAAACAAGCGGAGAAAAAATCAAATATGCACAAAATCTTGGAACGGAGAATCCGCCGTTGTTACTTCCGTCTAACGGTGTCAAAATCTTAGCAAACAAACCAACATTGCTCTCATCCATATCCCTTTTCTCACATTCTTTGTTACCACATGCAACCCACGTGACTGGGAGAAAGAGGTGAATTTTGATGAATGCTTGGCTGGAGAAAGGGTCTGAAAGGAAGGATGTGGTGAGGTTTTGGGAGGAAATGTTGTAATTTTTAATCGGCGAGGAGTATTCCAAGTGGCCTCGAGGGAGAATTGATAGAAGAGATATGGAAGGAGGCGCCAATGGTGGCATGCCAAATCTTAGGGTCCATTTGGATGGAAAAGGCCGACATTGCTAGTGGAGTGTTTTGTATCTATGAGGTTTGGTTTTGGGTTTGAGGTTACATATAGATAGGTTGTAGTAGGGTGAAAGGAGAGTGGCGTCTGCGTGTGGGAGTGATAAACCAAATTGTTGATTTCTCTTTTCTTTTTTGATTTTTTAAATTCATTTATTTGGTACTTCTTTGAAAAAAAAATTGGGGGTATGATTATAATTTGTTATTTTTATTCCTTGTCTTGACCTTTTTTTTGTTTAAATAGAAGGGTGTATTTGTCATTTTACAATTTTAATTGAGAAATTGGATAAAATTTGATAAAAGGACGTTTTCCACAATAAAACGTGGAAATATGAGTTAAAATACAAATATTTGAAACGTATGGACATTTTACATACTTAATGCTTAACGTAAGTACGTTTTGTGCTAATAAGCCTTTGGAAAGTTCCAAACCGAGTCAAACCCATCATTTCTGGTCATGGGTTCAGTTATCATAAACGGCACCATTGATGAGTGTTTTGATTTTTATGGTTGAGAACTAAAACGGTGACCCGGCAATGGCATTTTTTGACGAAAGGTCAAGAGCAAGTTAAGGATTCTTGATTGTGTGTTTTCTTGAGAGGAAAGATGATGTGTTTGTTATGTTGTTCGTCTTTTTTGTAGGGAATGGAAATGCTCTATTTATAGAATTATGTGCGTGTCTCATGTGCTAACTTGAACCAACTTGCTTTTGATATGATGTTCTAACTCCTTCTACATGAGCGACCTTAGTTTCCTTGATCACGGGCCCACCTGGTGATTTATGTAAGTGTTATGCCCTAGATCCAATCGATTTAGGTTGTAAACGCTTTTAATATGTTTTGATTTTGGCGAGATCTATTATTTATTTAAATTAATTTTGTCATTAAATATTAAATAATAGAATCCGAAAATCCAATTTTTAGATAATTTGTTAATCACAAGGAGTTGTGATTGTGAGATACAAATTACATGTAATTGGATCTTGAATAAACCATGGTCGTAAGTAATAACGAGATACGGATATCGTTAATACAGTTAGACCATCACGTGTGGCATTTCTTACTTGTGAAGTAAGTAGTTGATCTCACGAGTTAAAGTGTGGTGACACTTAAATGAACACGTGGATGTTTTGTTATAGAACAAAACATTGGAGACCCGCTAAGAGATTCCACATGGATAACTATCTGAATGTCAGTGGTTAATCTCTAACGTTCGATAGTGGAATTGGTCCTTTGACTTGAGGTCGTCATGGTGCCTTATATGAGGACAGTCATACTTTGACGGTGTTAGATGTTGCTCTGAAAAGGGCCGCTAATGCGACATCGTTCAGGTACGTCAAGAATCGTATGAAGGTTGTGATTGATCAATAAAGGATTCCTCACTCTTAGATAGTAGGAGATTATGATCTGCGTTTCATTCAATTAAGTCGATAATGAAATCCTTGGTCAAGGTGTACTCATAAGTCGAAAAGGAGTTTTCGATTTATATTGACTTAGTAGTGGAGTGAAAGATATGATCGATGATTGAGATTGATACAATTCCATCTATCGTAATTGATCGGATCATATTGACGAAGGGACAATAGTTTCACGGTAAACGAACAAATTTGGTTTTGTCACACCACGTGACATTTCCCGTCACATGTATTGCCCTGACATATTGCTAGATTCAATCAGGGACGGCGAGTGTGAATTGACGATAAATTAAAAGGGTGTTTTAATTTATCAATTTTGATTAGATCAAAATAATATTTCACGTCGTTAGGTATCGTGGTCGGGAACCTAATGGGTCGCACACAAAAGAGAATTGAAAGATTGCAAATTGCCAATTGATTAATTTAACAATCGTTGGATAAATTAATTAATTGGATTTGTTATTTATATTCCCGAATTAATTAATTGGATTAATTAATTCATAGATCGGGTTTAATTAATTGGATTAATTAAATATTGGACCGGACCGGGCCGGGTCCATTTAGGTTTATATATATACATAGCTAGGGTTTGAGGTCCGTAAGGTTTTCATTATTCTTGCTGGTACAAGAGAAAAATCCTAGCAGTTGCAGTCTATTTTCTATGTGGATTTCATTGGAGGCTGGACAATTGGACAGCTGTGGGAGGCAGATTCAAGCTGCTAGAAAGGAATAACGCGAAGGAGTTTGCAAATTAAAAGAAAATGTATATTTCTTATCACAGTTTTTATCTAAATACAATGCTGAATCCTGAATGGGAATTGAAATTTGTTAAATTCCGCTGTGCATGTTTAAGTAAATTTCCAACAGTGGTATCAGAGCCAACTTTGTATTTATTAGGAACAGTTTAACGTGTTGATTAAATTAAATGTTAGTTTAATCATGTTCATTCGTATTGGTCCAATGCTGTACCCCTTAGGAATTGACCAACTAGTTTTCCTTTTGGCTCGGGAAAACTAGATAGAACAAGTCCATAATCATCCATACTATTACTTATATATATATTCGCATAGTAGATGTATGTTTAAATATATCTATATATATAATTACTTGATGAGACCATTGCACATTAAATCCCTCGTTAAAAATATTAAGTTGGTATTATTTGCCTTCCATCATTATAGTGAAAAACGAGAATTCTAAATCGACCTTAGCTTGTTGAGTACACTCAAGGCTGGTCTATTAGGGATATGTTTGACACTATGAAATAATTGATATTTCTAAATGATGGGTTTGATTTAACTAAAATTTATCTTTTATTGGGTACACTCAAGGAGATAAGTTTTAGAGGCATGTTAAGCTAACACATAAAATGTGTGAAGACAAAAGAGTTGTCAGCTTAATGATCTGGGAGTTGTATGAAGATACAATTGATAATAATATCTATCTAAATGTTTTATTAGGATTTGTTGAGTACACTCAAGATATCGATACAACGAATGGGATCCCAGCTCACTGTGAATCAAGTGTGGATTCAAATAATTTATGTATGAGGGTCATGAATTTATTTTAAACAGTGGGAGCATGTTTAATTAAAGTCCATATTGAATTTATGCACATGCATTATAATACATATTAATTCTATGTTTTTTCGTCATTTACAGTTTTTTGAATCATGAGTAATCATATGAATTTGAGAGGCATACTGGATGCCAACAAACTGACGGGACCAAATTTTCTCGATTGGCACCGCAATTTGAGAATCGTTCTCAAGCATGAGAAAATTGGATATGTCCTTGAGCAGTCCTTTCCAATGGTGCCTACTGAAAATTCCACTCAGGAAGAGGTGGCTGCTTACAACAAACACAGTGATGACGATAACACTGCAGCATGTGTGATGCTTGCAGCTATGTCTCCTGAGTTGTAGAAGCAACATGAGGGTATGGATGCTTACACTATGATTTTTCATCTCAAGGAGTTGTATGATGAACAATCTCGTGTGGAGAGGTATGAGACCTCTAAACAACTATACCGGTGCAAAATGGCAGAGGGATCATCAGTCAGTGCTCACGTACTGAAGATGATTCGTTTTATTGAAAAACTGAGTTCACTGGGTTTTATCATG
>NW_019250858.1:57562-60668 GCF_002742605.1 Olea europaea var. sylvestris
GTCAACTGATTTTGAATCATTTGACAGATGCGAGTTGTGCCTGTTAGGCAAAATGACCAAGTTCCCTTTTACTGGAAAAGGGGAAAGAACCACAGAACTGTTGGGACTAATACATACTGATGTATGTGGACCCATGTCAATAACTGCCAGAGGTGGTTTCTCTTACTTCATCACATTCACTGATGATAATTCTAGATATGGTTATGTGTATCTGATGAAATTCAAGCATGAAGCACTTGAAAAGTTCAAGGAATTCAAACTTGAAGTAGAGAAACAAACTGGTAAAAATATACTCACGCTGAGATCAGATCGAAGTGGATAATATTTAAAGGGAGAATTTTTAGATTATCTTAAAGAGAATGGGATTCTCTCGCAGTGGACTCCGCCATATACACCGCAACATAATGGTGTATCTAAATGGAGGAATCGCACTTTGTTAGACATGGTGCGATCTATGATAAGCCATGCAAACATGGTGCGATCTATGATGAGCCATGCAAACATCCCAAAATCATTTTGGGGTCATGCACTAATTGCTGCGTGCTACACACTTAATCGTGTCCCATCTAAATCGGTTGATAAAACTCCATACGAGCTATGGAGAGGAAAAAGACCAAACTTATCTCATATGACAGTTTGGGGCTGTGAGGCTTATGTAAAGCGAGATGAATCAGATAAGCTTGAGGCTAAATCTGACAAATGTGTATTTGTGGGATATCCAAAAGAGACAATTGGATATCAATTTTATAATCCCGTTGAGAAGAAGGTGTTCATCTCAAGGCATGTCATATTCCTAGAGAGAGAGTTTATTCTAGGAGAGGGTAGTGGGAGCAAACTAGAATTTGAAGAAGTTCAAGAATCCACAGATACTGTTGACCAATTAGATGAACTTGAGTCTGATCCTACACCTGTTGATGGACAGACTCTTGATCAGGATGTAGAGAACCCTGAGGACACTCCAGTTCAGCGTAAATCAAGTAGGATCATTCGACCTCCTAGAAGGTACGAATTCACGATTACTAATCAAGTGTTACTAGTCGAGAATGATGAACCTACAAATTACGCAGAAGCAAAGTCAAGTGTTGATTCGAAGAGATGGCAAGATGCCATGGAATCCAAAATGTACTCAATGTATGAGAACAAGGTTTGGACCTTGGTCGACCTTCCAGGTGGGATAAAACCGATAGGTTGTAAATGGGTTTACAAGAAAAAGGTCGATATGGATGGAAACGTCCACACATACAAAGCAAGGCTAGTAGCGAAGGGTTACACACAAAGACAAGGTATTGACTTTGATGAAACTTTTTCGCCTGTAGCCATGCTAAAGTCCATTCGGATTTTGCTTGCAATAGCTGCATACCATGATTATGAGATATGACAAATGGATATCAAAACTGCTTTCCTTAATGGAAATTTACAAGAGGAGGTATACATGACACAGCCTGAAAGTTTTGAATCCAAAGGAGCCAACAAAGTATGTAAGCTAAATCGATCCATTTATGGATTAAAGCAAGCCTCTAGGAGCTGGAATCTTCGTTTTGATGAAACAATCAAAAGGTTTGATTTTATCAAAAATGAAGATGAACCGTGTGTTTATAAGAAAACAAGTGGGAGCGCAGTTGTATTCCTGATATTATATGTCGATGACATATTATTAATGGGAAACGACATCCCAATGCTTCAATCGGTAAAATTATGGTTGTCAAAGAATTTCTCTATGAAAGATATGGGAGAAGCAGCGTATATCTTGGGAATCAAGATCTATAGAAATAGATTTAAAAGATTACTAGGCTTATCCCAATCTTCGTACATAGATAAAATCTTAAGAAGATTTAATATGGAAGAGTCTAAAAGAGGATTATGTCCCATGTCACAAGGGATTTACCTTTCAAGAGATATGTGTCTTAAAACACATGATGAAAGGAGTCGCATGGATAAGATTCCTTATACTTCGGCGATAGGATCTATCATGTATGCGATGCTATGTACAAGACCAGATGTTTCGTATGCTCTAAGTGTTACGAGCAGGTTTCAAGCAAACCTTGGTGAGAAACACTGGATAGCGGTTAAGAACATTCTTAAGTACTTGAGAAGGACTAAAGATGTGTTCTTGATCTATGGAGGAAATGAACTGAAAATTCATGGGTATACTGATGTTAGTTTTCAAACTGACAAAGATAATAGCAAGTCTCAGTCAGGATATATGTTTACTCTCAACAATGGAGCGGTTAGTTGGAAAAGTTCCAAACAGGAAACAACCGATGATTCAACAACAAAAGTCGAGTACATAGATGCTTCTGAAGCAGCAAAGGAAGCTGTGTGGATCAAGAAGTTCATTAATGAACTTGGAGTCGTTCCTAGCATTGTTGATCACATACCTTTGTATTGTGATAACAATGGAGCCATCGCGCAAGCGAAGGAATCGAGGTCTCATCAACGATCCAAACATATGCTAAGGCGATATCATCTCATCAGGGAGATTATACAAAGGAATGACGTAACGATAGAGCGAGTTCCCACAGATGATAATATTGCAGATCCACTGACAAAGCCGTTGTCACAACAGAAATATGATCGTCATGTGGATGCTTAGGTATTAGATACGTGAGTGATTGGATCTAGTGCAAGTGGGAGTTTGTAAGTGTTATGCCCTAGATCCAAACGATTTAGGTTGTAAACGCTTTTAATATGTTTAATGCATTTGATTTTGGCGAGATCTATTATTTATTTAAATTAATTTTGTGATAAATAATATTAAATAATAGAATCCGAAGATCCAATTTTTAGGTAATTTGTTAATCACAAGGAGTTGTGATTGTGAGATACAAATTACATGTAATTGGATCTTGAATAAACCATGGTTGTAAGTAATAACGAGATACGGATATCGTTAATACAGTTAGACCATCACGTGTCGCATTTCTTACTTATGAAGTAAGTAGCTGATCTCACGAGTTAAAGTGTGATGACACTTAAATGAACATGTGGATGTTTTGTTATAGAACAAAACATTGGAGACCTGCTAAGAGATTCCACATGGATAACTATCTGAGTGTCGGTGGTTAATCTCTAACGTTCGATAATGGATTTGGTCCTTTGACTTGAG
>NW_019250858.1:65101-68842 GCF_002742605.1 Olea europaea var. sylvestris
TTTGTGTTTAGATAGAAATTGTGATAAGATTGTACTTTTTCCAGATCTGCAAACTTTTTTGCTATTCTTTTCGTTCCAGCAATCTTAATTCGCCATCCACAACTGTCCAATTGTCCAACCTTCAACAGTAATCCACACAGAGAACAAGATTGCAGCTAAGAGGGTTTTCTCTCTTGTGCCAGCAAGAATAATAAAAACCTTATGAATTGAAAACCCTAACATTTTATTTATATAAGCCCAAACGGGCCTGGCCCGGTCCGGTCCAATATTTAATTAAACCATTTAATTAAATCCGGTCCATGAATTAATTAATCCAATTAATTAATTCGGGCCTATAAATAACCAACCCAATTAATTAATTTATCCAACGATTGTTAAATTAATTAATTGATAAATTGCAATCTTCCAATTTTCTTTTGTGTGTGACCCATCAGGCTCCCGATCACGATGTCTAACGAATTGAAATATTACTTTGATCTAATCAAAATTTGATAAATTAAATATGAAAGTGTGTCAATCTCGAATGTCGATCATATCTTTCACTCCACTATTAAATCAATATAAGTCGAAAACTTATTTTCAACTTAAAAGTACACCTTGGCCAAGGATTTCATCATTGACTTAATTGAATGAAACGCAGATTATAATCTCCTACTATCTAAGAGTTACGAATCCTTTATTGATCAATCACAACCTTCATACGATTCATGACGTATCCGAACGATGTCGTATTAGCGGCCCTTTTCAGAGCAACATCCAACATTGTCAAAGTATGACTGTCCTCATATAAGGTACCATGACGACCTCAAGTCAAAAGACCAATTCCACTACCGAACATTATAGATTAACCACTGACACTCAAATAGTTATCCATGTGGAATCTCTCGACGGGTCTCCAATGTTTTCTTCTATAACAAAACATCCACGTGTTCATTGAAGTGTCACTACACTTTAGCTTGTGAGATCAGCTACTTACTTCACAAGTAAGAAATGTCACACGTGATGGTCTATCCATAATAACGATATCCATATCTCGTTATTACTTACGACCATGGATGATTTAAGATTCAATCAGATGTAATTTGTATCTCACAATCACAACTCCTTGTGATTAACAAATTACGGAGGTTTGAATCTTCGGACTCTATTATTTATTTAATTGTCTATTAACTAAATAATAGATCTGCCATTAAATTGCATTAAATATATATATCAAAAGCATTTATGTCCAAAGTTGATTGGACCTAGGCATAATACTTACAAACTCCCACTTGCACTAGATCCAATCATTTATGTATCCAATATCATAAGTCTACATGACGATCATGCTTATGCTACGACAACTCTTTGTCCGTGGATCTGCAATATTGTTAAATGTGGAAATTTGTTCTTTTCTTTACTTTACGTCATTTCTATGTATTATTTCTCTGATGAGATTATACCGCCTTAATACATGTTTGGATCATTGATGAGACCTTAGTTNGTCCTTGAACCCTAAACATGTTAAATGCTTTTGTCATACCAATCAAGCCACGCTTTACTTAGATCTCATTATATACCAATTTTGTACCTCGATTTGGTTTCAAACCATGATATTATCAACATAAGAAAAGCATCATTCTCACTGTTGGAAAAAAAAATACATAGATATGAAATCTTATTAAAATACTTAAATTGAAATCTTTCAAACGTAAATGTTACAGCTCTATTTGATTTATCTCAATAGAACTTTAACCAATAATTTATCAAAAATAATTATTTTCATAAATTTTAGGCTTCAAAAAGAGAAAATATTATCAAAAATAATTATTTTCCTAAAGACACAATGGAAACCAACTAAGTAAAATTTTTGAAGTATAAATTGAGCTAACAAATAATATATTTTGGATAAAACTAGAATTTTTTTGGATGAACTGTACAACCAGTTTCAAGCGACTTCTATTGGGCCAAAAAGTGATTTTTGAATAAGTTATCAATTAACGCGACAACTTAAAATAGCATAAACACAAGAAAAGAGTTAGAAAACAAGCTTTAGGATTCATGCCAAGAATGTTGTCCTAAATTCGTATAGTCTTCCTAGAAAATACAGATACTTTTGACACTACACGGCACAAATATAAAACACTTACAGGTCATAGCCGATTCTCCTTCTATCGGCACAATTACATAGAGAAAAGGTACGAGCCTTATCAATGCCAAAAACTTTAGGAATATAATATGATATGTATAGAGAATAAACCTTCAAGTTGATTCTTCAAGTTATATCAAATAATGTAATATCTCTCCTTTTTATAATATAAAATTTATTTTTAGAATAATATGTAGGAAACTTGAAAATTAAGGCTGTGTTTGATTTGCAATTTTTAAGTCGTTTTCAATTTTTAGTTTTATAAAACACTCAAACAGGTTTTAAAATTTACAACATAAAATTCAAAATATCTTTTTGATATTTTGAGTATTTTCAACAAAAAAAATTAAAAAAATAAAACAAAATAAAAAAGAACTCCAAACACTCAAAACATGTAAATAAAATAAGAAAAACTTGAAGACACTCAAAAAGAGTATTTTTAATCTCATTCACCGTTAGCCATAAACGACTCGTCTATCGATTTCTCTTGTTCTCTCTCACTTGTCGACTTGACCTAGCACCTTTTCGATGACCATTCCTCACCGGAAATAGGGGTAGACCCACATGGGGTCATGTGGGGTCAAATGACCCCACAAAATTTTGGTTTTTTTTTTTTCAAGAAAATAATTTTCTTTAACTGTTTTACGACCTATTTTAATACATGCCAAATGAAGTCAAAACATTATATTCTTAATATCATTTTGAAGTGCTCATGACCTAGTTTTTTACTTTTTAATGGCGTACGAAATGATCAACCATAGCAAAAGTCATGTATCAAAGTAGGCCGTTTCAAATTAGTATTTCGAGAATTTTGATAATATGTTAACAATTAAAATTTACCAATAATCGTATACCATCTAAATCTATAAATTGTCTACATCATCTAAAAGCTCGTTTCGAGAACTACAACATAGACATTGAATGGTCCAAACAGATATTGAAAATAGTTAAATATTCATCAACATTCTATACTAAAAAAGACATTTTACTCGTTTTTTCTTTCATAAAATTCAATTATTTCATTCATGTTATTATTTTTGCAAGATAGATTTTTCAATATGATTTTAATCATTTTATTAGGAAATTTTACATGAAAAATGGTGTAAAACTTCTAAAATCGTTATGAATTAAATGCAATTTGAATTATTTTCAAATTATTTTTCGTTAAACTTAAATTTCATTTACTTCTTAAATTAAATGTTAACTTTATTTCAATTGATTTACTTCCTACATCCATTTACTTCCTACATCCAATTTGATTTATTCACGTTAGCTCAATATTCATAAATGATATGGTAAACAAAAATATACATTTAGCAAAATTCATTTAATAATATTAATAATGATATAATTATAAGACGTTTTCAAGATGTCAAAATGCGCATTAAATTATTTTCATTAATATTTTATTGTTTTAAAAAATTAAACATTAATTTTTGACCCCACGACCCAAAAAGGCTGGATCCGCCCCCGCCGGCAGCCTTCCTCTATTCAGACGAGTAGGGACGTTCTTCTTTCTCTCTATGACGTTACGCTCTCCAATCCCTCATTTATTTTTATTTTTTTGCTTCTCTCTCTCTCTCTCTCTCTCTCTCTCTCTCTCTCTCTCTTCT
>NW_019250858.1:74130-87144 GCF_002742605.1 Olea europaea var. sylvestris
AATGAAATTGGACTCGCAGGCCCATAGTAACAATAATAATAATGGACTCGCATGTCCAAAATAATAACAATAATAACGGGCTCACAGGCCCAAAACAATTAAGAGCTCGCAGGCCCATAAAACGACAAAATTAAAAAATTAACCATTCAACACATCTATATAGTCGAGTCCATAATCGTCCACCAATAATACATTCATCAGATAAATGTATTCCTATATAATATCTAATATTATATGCAAATAAGTTTCAAGTTTCTAGCAATTAAGTCGTCTAAACTCATTTAGACAAATGGATCGGAATAATTAAATAATTAATTAATCATATCAATCGATTATTTAATTAGTGGGAATATTTAATTAAAATCAAATTTTAATTAAATAACAAATTAGAGTCCAACTCTAATTCAACAATTATATGGCGGGATTATTTAATTAAAATCAAATCTTAATTAAATATTAAATTAGAGTCAAACTCTAATTTCGAAATGTAAGGCGATTGAATTTAATTAAAAATTAAATTTTAATTAAATGACAAAATTAGAGTCTAACTCTAATTCCAATATTTAAGGGCAAATGAATTTAATTAAAATCAAATTTTAATTAAATGGTAAAGCTAGAGTCTAAACTCTAAATCTAAGATTTTAGGGCGAACATGTTTAATCAAAATCAAATTTTAATTAAACATCAAATTAGAGTCTAATTCTAATTGAAATAAATAATAGGGTAAATTGATTTAATTAAAATCTAATTTTAATTAAATAGCAAATTAGAGTCAAACTCTAATTCCAAGAAGAAATTTAGGACGAGGCAATTTAATTAAAATCATATTTTAATTAAACATAAAATTAGAATCCAATTCTAATTTCTAAAATATTTTTGGGCGACTAATTTAATTAAAATCAAATTTTAATTAAACATTAAATTAGAATCCAATTCTAACTTAAATTGAATTAATATTTTAATTTAGGATAAAACTCCTAAATAAAATAAAATTCAATTTAAGGTCAAAGTTTAATATTTAAGTCAAAATCCAATTTTAACAAAAATATAAAATGCCGTCAATTTTAAATAAAATTTTAATTTGGGTCAAAATTAAATTATGGGTCGAACCCAATTAAAATTAATTTTAAAACCATTTCTAAATTGAAATTCAAAACCATTTTGAAAACTTGCAAATTGACCCAAGTTTGAAATTAACATTGGATCCTTCCAAGATTTAAAATTGCAGAACAAGTCCCCTTTTTAAAATATTACAAACTGACCCCTTGGCAAATTATCAACAGGGCCCTCGGGATTACAAAATTGCACAGCAGCCCTTCTTTTAAATTTACATATTGACCCCTTTTACAAAATTGCACCCGGGCCCCCACAATTACACTAATTGCAGAGTAACTCCCATCTCCACCAACTCCAACAGAAACTGAAAACCCTAACAAACCAAAATTATATATATATTTTTTTGTTTCTCTTGGCTGGCGGCGCCGGTTATGGCGCCGCCCCAATAGCCCGGCAGCCCGCCGCCTAAAAGCGACGGGCGTTTACCCGCCCAGCAGTGCAAACCGGCGTCGCCCCAATAGCCCGACAGCCCGCCGCCTAAAAGCGACGGGCGTTTACTCGCCAGCGCTGCTACAGCCAGCGGCACCGCGCCAATGCCGCAGCAACTGTTGCTACCGGCACCCCTTTTTTCAGTTTTTTTTTATTAATTCGAAAATCAAATTTTCAAATTGCTAGAAACAAGAAAAATATGTACAATCAACATTTGATTATTCAATCATGCAAATCAATTCCTAACAAACACAAAGTAGGCTTTGATACCACTGTTGGGAATCTACTTATACATTCACAGCGGAATTTAAAATAATTTTCGATTCTCACCAAGAATCGCCTTTGTGTTTAGATAGAAATTGTGATAAGATTGTACATTTTCCAGATCTGCAAACTTCTTTGCTATTCTTTTCGTTCCAGCAATCTTAATTCGCCATCCACAGCTGTCCAATTGTCCAGCCTCCAACGGTAATCCACATAGAGAACAAGATTGCAGCTACTAGGATTTTCTCTCTTGTGCCAGCAAGAATAATAAAAACATTATGAATTGAAAACCCTAACCTTTTATTTATATAAGCCCAAACGGGTATGGCCCGGTCCGGTCCAATATTTAATTAAACCATTTAATTAAATCAGGTCCATGAATTAATTAATCCAATTAATTAATTCGGGCCTATAAATAACCAACCTAATTAATTAATTTATCCAACGATTGTTAAATTAATTAATTGATAAATTGCAATCTTCCAATTTTCTTTTGTGTGTGACCCATCAAGCTCCCGATCACGATGTCAAACGACGTGAAATATTATTTTGATCTAATCAAAATTTGATAAATTAAAACACCCTTTTTAATTTATCGTCAATTCACACTCGTCGTCCCTAATTGACATCTAGCAATGTGTCAGGGCAATACATGTGACGGGAAATATCATGTGGTGTGACAAAACCAAACTCGTTCGTTTACCGTGAAACTATAATCCCTTCGTCAATATGATCCGATCAACTACGAGATATGAAAGTGTGTCAATCTCGAATGTCGATCATATCTTTCACTCCACTATTAAGTCAATATAAGTCGAAAACTTCTTTTCAACTTAAAAGTACACCTTGGCCAAGGATTTCATCATTGACTTAATTGAATGAAACGCAGATCATAATCTCCTACTATCTAAGATTGACGAATCCTTTATTGATCAATCACAACTTTCATACGATTCATGACGTACCCGAACGATGTCGTATTAGCGGCCCTTTTCAGAGCAACATCCAATATTGGCAAAGTATGACTGTCATCATATAAGGTACCATGACGACCTCAAGTCAAATGACCAATTCCACTACCGAACATTAGAGATTAACCACTGACACTCAGATAGTTATCCATGTGGAATCTCTCGGCGGGTCTCCAATGTTTTCTTCTATAACAAAACATCCACGTGTTCATTTAAGTGTCACTACACTTTAGCTTATGAGATCAACTACTTACTTCACAAGTAAGAAATGTCACACGTGATGGTCTATCCGTAATAACGATATCCGTATCTCGTTATTACTTACGACCATGGATGATTTAAGATTCAATCAGATGTAATTTGTATCTCACAATCACAACTCCTTGTAATTAACAAATTACGAAGGTTTGAATCTTCGGACTCTATTATTTATTTAATTGTCTACTAACTAAATAATAGATCTGTCATTAAATTGCATTAATTATATATATCAAAAACATTTATGTCCAAAGTTGATTGGACTTAGGGCATAATACTTACAGAAAGTCCCGTACGGCGTGTCCAAGATGAAAAAGAATTAAAGGGGTGTGATGGGTGTCCGAAGAAAAAATGACGATTAGTGGTAGAAAGAAGAAATGAAGATACAATGTTAAGAAAGAAAACAATAAACTCTATTTGTGGCGGGCAGAAATGGAGTGACGTGTTTAGATCCCCATTATTTCAAAAAAATCTGCTTTTCAATTTAAGTATGTTGGGTCGTGAAACATTAAATAATCTGCAACTGTTTTTAGTTAACTTTCCTTACTGTCTATTTGATAGGTTTATTATATTTTTTTTAATTTTTAATTTTTTAAGTTTTACCATTTAACCAAAATCTACCCAGTCATAGTGTATATTTTTAATTTCTGTTAAATCCTTGAGGACTTGAATGGAATTTTCAATTGAAATGGTCTCAAGTCACAATCACGTGAACTGTGTTCCTTAATATTATATTAACTAGTATTGTAGAAAAATTTAATTCTGCTAAAAACTATATTTTTGTGTGGATCAAACTTTTTACCATTTTAATATACCATTTGAACCCCTCAATTAAAAATAAAACTTACAAAGGAAGTCAAGTCACTTTTCTTTCCAATTGTAATACAGGAAAATAGCAAAATAATAATAATAATGACGACGATGATGAGACGACGACGATGACGAAGATGATAAAATTAAAAAATTAAAAAAAAAACCCACTTCAAATTTTTCTTTGCTCTTCCATCCTTTTCAATAATTTCATCGACCCACAATCAAGGATTATTTGCAAGCCAAGAAGAAGCTATTTTTCAAATTTCAAATAATATCTAATCATACTAAGTTATTTTTAATGTATAATCAATCATATGTTTTTTAACTATTTGGATTTTTTTTCTTTTCAAATTATGAGTGTAATATTATAGATGAAGATTTATCTAAACAGTTAAGAAAATTGTGTTATAAAACTAGATGAATTTAACGAAAAAGGTGCTAATGTTGTTTGGCAATGCAATTTTTGCAATGCAACTACGACAAGTTTATCCACAAGGGTGAGGGCACACTTGTTATTTGATTTTGCGACAAAAAAATGTTGTCCCAAAATTGAGATTTTGTTGCAAAATTATTTTAGCAACGACAATATATTTGTTGCTAGTATTTTCACGCTATATGAGCCACAGAATGTGTTTTACAATGACTTTTTCCGATTCATCACATGAATAAAATCGTGACACTTTTTGTTTGACGAAGACAAATACAAAATAGCAACAAGATGAACGTAGCCATAATGTCATCACACACACACACACACACATATTTTGTGTGTGTGTGTGTCACAAAAAATTAAACGGGCAACAAGTCAATTTGCCGCAACGAATATTCCAATAAAGTTTTTACGAGAAATATGTTCATTGTGAAAAACAAAAACTTGTTACAAAAAAAAATAAAAATAAAAATAAAAGAACGTTGCAAAAAGAAGTTAAGACAACGAACAAATAGTGTTGCAAAATATAATAAAAGCAACGGACGAGGTACATTGCAAAAACTTAACAACAACGTACATTTGTGGGCTTTTGCAGTGTGCATTACATGTTGCCATATCCTTGTACAACATTAGAGCTTGCAGTATACAATGAATGTTGTAAAAAATCTGCTGTTATATTTTTTGTCCGTTGCAAACGAAACAGTTTTTCTTATAGCATTTTTTCTCGGACTATAGAATTTTTAGCAATAAATATTTCTTATCCAAAAAAGCAGACCCTATTGCATCATAAACATTTTGTTGCAAGAAATAAAAGTTTGTCGCCAAAAGTTTCCCACCAAAAAATTTTGGCATCTTGCTTCCCTCATATTTTTGACGATAAGAAAATGTGAAAAATGGAAGATGCAACCAAGTTGCGAAGGCGGGAAAAGAGACCATTTTTGTCTAATAATATGACATAAGGATTATCATAAATTGGAGAAAAAGAAAAGAAAGAATGTTGCAATAGAAAATGCTTCTAATATGACAACACATGATTAATTGGATTTCGAAATTGCTAGAATTTTCTATTCAATTAGTTTGCCTTTTAATCCTGTAAGAAATTCTTATTACATTAGTTCTTCTACTAGTGCTTCCAATAGCCGAATTTTGGGGTATTTGCCTCCAGGATATAAGTTTGAGAACTACTCTTCTTCAAAAAAGAGAGAAAACGTGGAAAGGATATTAGAGCCAATTAAAGGCATGTGATAGGAAAAAGGAGTGACCATTGTATCTACAAAGAAGGCTACTAATTAGTTTTAGAAAAAAATTGCATCCAATGTCACTGTTTTGGTAATCATTTACAAAAATGTCACCTTTTCATAATTTTGACAAAATTGTTACTTTACAACTATTTTGTCCATCTTAAAAATCTAAATATCTTGGATGTCCTTAATTAAAATTGAATTGAATAAATGAAAAAAAAAACACAAAAAGTGAAAAACATCACCCTCACCCCACTCCCCACTTTCAAAGCCCAAAGCAAACCCACATATGCTAATATACTTTCACTCTCATCAAATACACAACTTCTCTCTCCCATTTCTTGATTCTTGAATTATTTTCTCAATTCCCACAAAAAAAATATTTCAATATTCTATCTCTGAATTCCTACATTTTTTGGGATTTAAGAAATGAAAATGTCTCAAATTCTTCGTTCTTACTATTTTTATGATATTATTCTTTTCATTTTCTTTTAGATTTAAATGTTTTGAATAATTTTTGCTTCATTTGTGTTACAGTTGGTTGCGATTTGAAGTTGAGGAAAAAGTTAATTCATATCCAGGGTTTCAATTTCATGAGAGGCCATATTCACGTTCCTAAAAGTTTGAGATTTTCAAGCATTTTCCATGTAATAATGGATCAAATTTTTTAGCATATTCGATTTTTGGGTTTTTGAAAATCTAGATATGTTCCTTTATTTTTGTCCTTTTTTGTTTGGTGTTCCTATTTTTTGAACTAGGTTTGTTCCTTTAGATTTGGAACTAAGATTACTTTATATTTAATAGCCTTTGTGGTTTGGTAATGAAAAAGCGAAAATGGATGAAAATTTTAGTGCTCTCTTGTTTAGTGAATTACACTTAGAAGCAAGAATTTAAGAAATTTTAGTTCACTCTTGTTTAGTGATGGTTGTATTGTTTTAATAATTTTGCTTGATTTTGAAGTTTTATAGAGGATTTATTTTCAAATATGTTATTGTTTTGGAGGTTATCGTTAGGCTAAATTCTTGTATTGTGTTCTAAATTTGATGTTGACATTGTATCAAGTTAGTTTCATTTTTTTGATGCAATGAGGTTCAATTTGAAGATTCAAACATTTTATATGAGTTAGCATGTGCAGAGATCACATGGAGTTATGGAACCCATTCGTTGCGATAAACTGTCAATATCGATAGCTATGTCTTGGAATTCTCGACAACTGATTCATGTATGTTGATAGTTATGATACAATGCCAAACTTGTTTTAATCGGTTGTGTAGCTCAATTGTGTAACTATTATTATTTGTGTATTAAAATGATGGTTGAGTTTAGCTTATATTCAACGAAGTGCACAGGCTGGGTTAAATTTTTGTAATTAATTTGATTGTCCCATTCAATTACATCTGTGCTATCCTCCACCCACTAATAATGAAATTGATGGTCTAGTTTACCTATATTGCGCAACTGTTAATTTTTTTTTATTTAAATATAATGAATAAAATTGAAAGAAGTTGGTGATTGAGCACATTAATCGACTACAACTACAAATGACCAACAACTAATGTAAGAATAGTTCAACAAATCTAAGATTAAATCACAAATACAAAAGTATTACACATACAATGAATGTCATCACTTTAATATACAAAAAATCACAAAATCATTAAAATGAACATGAACATTACATGATAGGCATTCGAAGTTTCTCCATCAACCGTAAGACAAGTCTTACTCAAGTGATATTATTTAGAACTACGATTGAAATGGTTAAAATTTGGATTTATGGTGTATGGTAGGATATGAAATAAATTTATTTTTTTGTTAACAATTCAAGTATCCATTGTATTATGGATTCATCGATAACTTATCGATAAACTAAACATCAAATTCAAGCATTAATTGAGGCAACAAATGTATGCAAAAGGTAATTGGAAGGGTAATTAAGACAATTTGCATCCAAAAAAGGCATTGAAATGGGGTATCAAACAAGGTTAAAGTGGAAGATGGAATTGAAATTCCATTTTCCATGGAATTTGGGCAATCATTTAGTCATAAGATGTTGTTTCCAATGTCAATCATCTTATCAAGATAACACCCTAATCCGAGTCTTATAGTCCTAATTTTAACTCAAATTCCATTCAGTCCATTAGCCCCTAAATCTAATTAGTCTACAGCCCAATTCTCGTTATACTTCATCCTCAGCCTAAAGCCTAGCGCAATTCTCTCAGCCCACTTACTTGCAGCCCAACTCTATTATATTGCCATACACATTTCGTTTCCCCAAGCCTAAATCCTGGAGCCCATTATCTGCATCTCATAGTTAGCCCATACATCTCAAACCATTTAACACATAACGCATCACTTTGATCCTGCAAAAATCCAAATTCTATACCGCTTCTAGAAGTTGATCCTCCATGCTGGCGACCCCCAACTAGGTCACTCACCGATGACCACCCACGCTGACGGCCCCCATGCCAACGATGCCACTCTCCAACATTGTCGGCATCACCGATGCTTCTATCTCCATGCCACACCATCTCATTCGCCTCTAATAGCCGCTCCACCACTTACCACCTTCACCACCCCCTCTTTTACTGTCGCCGTCCACCGCTATTACACTTTCATGAACCCACAATTACCACAGTGATATATTTCCCAACCATCTCAACCATATAAAAGCCATAGTCACCACACTTCTCTCACCGCCAACGAGCCAAACTCAACTTCTCCTAAAATTACATATGCAGCAAAGGCCGATTCAACCATTGCCAAGAGCTACAAATCTTCATCATCTTCCTCAACACCTACCACCAACCTAGTCATTTGTTGATCAGTCACCATCTACAATCTTGCCTTTTCCATCGTCGACACAGATTATCATTGCGGTCCAACCTACCCACTTACACCATCACTGCACCAGAATCCATTCATCACCAAAATCACTGTGCTACTACTTTTCATAGTACAATTGGAATGATTTCAAGAGCTGAAAACATTTCACACGAAGGAAAGGACACAAGCATTCCTAGGGCCCACGCCCGTCAACCAAACCTTGATCTCTATTTATTGTTGGTTATACTACTGCTTCATTTTAAGATTACATCAATTAAAATATTTGTGTTGCTATTACCTTGATAATATTAGGTTTAACCCCACTTGATCAGAATCATTGAATGAATTGACTCCCATTTGTTCCCCACTTGCTCTACGCGATTGGAGATTTTGATTAGACATTTGTACCCTTGCTTTTTTGTCTTATTTGCATAAGCATATTTTGCACTTTATTTGGCTAGTGTTGCTGTGTATACAATTGCGTAGTGGCCGAGTTATTACCTCTAATTCTAGTACCCTTGTCATGGACCTTTCCCAAATTGAGGCTTTTACCTAATAGTTGGCACAACTTGCCAATGGGCAACAACAGTTGCAAAATCATATAACGACTGTCAAAATTGAGGTAGCTACTACTTGTGAAGAAAACAGAGTCCTAGCCATAGGTTGAACACCCTTGATCAAATCTCATATTTAACTGAAGTTGAAAACTTTGAAACATCCATTAATAGACCTTATCGTCGTACACAAGGTGGTCGACACCATGTTAGACAGTATCATAGGAAAGGAAATCAAGTTTGTGAATGAGAGCAGGAACATCACCGTCATGGTACTTAGTCTCCCTCATGCCACGAGGAGTGTTTCTTTAGAAATATTAAGTTGCATGCCCTTACATTTGATCGTTGCCTACACCCTAACATATTTACTCAATGGGTTCGAGATATGGATCGTTTCTTCGCCTTTTTGGGAAAGTGTTGAGAATCTCCCTGAGAGACGTCGTGCATCCCACGTTTGCAATCTTTTAACTATAATGGTTTTGGTCAAATTTCTTTTAAGTTTCCTGGCTGAGCCCGAGTTTTGGAAGAACGTGAGGGTATGGTAGACGAACCATTAAAGGACCAAGTTTATGAACCTAAGTTGGAAGAGTTTGATGACTTGGATGATAGTGAAGATATCTTATTAGGTTGCCAGTCCCCTTACTCCAAACATGCCTAGAGTTGGTGTCATACGTTGTCCTCTTACCCAACGCAAGGATGCTAATGATTGGTGTCATCATGCAATCTTTCATACTCATATCAAGATCAATAACAAGGGCTGTAAAGTTATTGTGAAGAGTGGTTTCCTCACCCACAGCTGTATAGCATCTTCTGGGTTGATACATCTTCTATAGTTGTTAAAGAGCGTTGTCTAGTTCCTATCTAGTTCTTCGAGAGTATAAAGATCATATGTAGTGTGACGTTATTTCAATAGATGTCGTGCACATAATTTTGGGGAGGCCTTGGTTGTTTGATCTCGATGTAACCATCTATGGTCGATCGAATTCATATTCCTTCGTGTTTAACGGGAAGAAGATTCACCTTAACCCACTGCTCCCAAAACCTGTTGGCTCATAGGAAACAAAGAAAAGTTGGAACGAAAGGAGTTGCATATCATTAGCCCTACGGAGTTTGAGCGTTCACTTGTTGGTGACTCAATGGCATTCACTGTTGTCGTTATGGAGGTTCCATTGAACTCCACAATAGAGAAACCTGCTGAAGTTCAGTCGTTCTTTCAAGAGTTTAGGATGTCTTCTTAGAGGACCTACTTGACCAGTTACCTCCTCTACGGAACATTCAACATGCCATAGATTTCGTCCCGAGGAAGTCCCTTCCAAATTTGCCTCATTATAGGATGAATCCTATAGGGCACACTGAACTCCAGAGGCAAGCAGATGTTTCCTTCACAAAGGATTCATTCGTAATAGTTTAAGCCCACAGTCCCTGACTTGTTGATTCCTTAGAAGGATGGTTCTTGGAGAATGTTTGTTGATAGTCATACCATTAATAGGATCACAATGAAGTATCGTTTTTCCATCCTTAGACTTGACGATATGTTAAATATGATGGTTAGTGTTACAATATTTTCTAAGATTGATCTAAAGAGCAGGTATCACCAGATTAAGATCTGTCCAGGTGATGAGTGGAATACTGCTTTTAAAACGAAAGATGGTCTTTATGAATGGCTGGTCATGCCTTTTGGTCTAAGCAATGCTCTGAGTACCTTTATGTGGGCAATGACACAAACTCTTCATCCATCCATGGGTAAGTTCCTCGTTGTCTACTTTGATGACATCCTCATTTATAGTAAGACTAAGGAACAACGCCGAGACCATCTCACAAAGATTTGTTGCCCAAACCCTTTGGGCAACAAATCTATATATTAACATTAAGAAATGCACTTTCTTCACCGATAGAGTCATTTTCGTAGGATTCATCGTATCCTCGACAGGGTATCTGCTAACCCTGCCAATATTTAGATGATTGTTGATGCTAAACCTAAGACTATTCATGATGTTAGGAGCTTTCACAGCTTAGCTACATTTTACCGTCACTATATCGAGGGATTTAGCACCATCATGGCACCTATTACGGAGTGCATGAAGAAAGGGGAGTTTCATTGGACGCAAGAGGCGTCAAGGCTTTTGTTTATTAAACTCTATAAATAGATTTACTTTCTGCATTCATTGCAAGAGTTAAAAGAGCATTAAAGAGAGTTACATCGGAGCAAAATCATTTAAGTTTACATTATGAAAGGCTGCTACACAAACAGGGACTTGTGATAGGTTAGCCCTTGATCTAAAATTTTAAATTCAGATCCCTTGTCACTGAGGCCTGTTAAATGATCCTGTTTGGACAACGAAATTCTTACATTATATTCATTTCATCTATTTTTTTTATAGAAAAACATTGATTGTTGAATCAAATTTCTTAAATTACGATCCTCATTAAAATTTCTCATATCTCTCTAAATATTTAACTTATTTCTATCATTCACAAAAGAGATATTCTTTGAAGAAAGTCCCTGAAATTAAATTAAATATATTTCTTCTACTTCTTTATAACTAAAACTTTAATTAATTGAATTAAACTTTTATCAAATTTTACATCTAACACTTAAGATATGTATACAATTCATTGAAGTACTAGTCTCTCTTGGTACTTAATTCATTTGTATCGTTATTAAGAGAGAAGTTTTAATTGCAAAATCATTCTTCAAACTTATGGGTTATATTGAAGTCCCTTATAACTCAATAGTGTGAGTCATGTTGAAGTCCTATAAAGCTCAATATTGAGTTATGATCGGTGCTATTTGTTTTTAAATTATCAAATGCGTTGTAAGGATTTAGATTGCACCATAAGTCAATTAATATAATAAAATGGTTTTTCTCATGACACATAGCTTAATAATTAATTGGGATTGAACCTCCACAGTTATATCGTTTGCATCCTCTCTTCGCTTTTATTTACCATCATTGTATTTGAACATATTATTTGATTATTCTATTTATTCTCAACTTGCTAGAATTTAAATTATTCTTCAAAAAAGTTCCAAAAACCAATTCTATTTATTCTCAACTTGGGCTATAATTGGAATCAAAGCAAGATATTCATTTTGAAATTAAGATTTTACAATCTTAAGTAATGGCTAACCATAATCTTCAAAATTTTAGGGTCTTCCTTTCTTTAATGGTACTCACAATAACTGTTGGAAAGCTAGAATGATGATTTATATTCAATCAATAGATTATAATATTTGGAAAGTTATTGAATTTGTGTAACAACCCCATTTACTATATAACTATACATTACCCTGTGCGGGAATGAACTTGATGACTCGTCCTAGACATACAATTCCAAATAATTTTTTTTTCACCTGATGAAATGACTGGCATTTTCACAAGTATGTCCTTATTTGTTAACTCCTAATCACCGGTGACGATCATATATTACATCGAAATCAAAATCATATCACCATAATCCAACAAATATATCCTGAGGTTATAAACTTGTCTACAGGCCATGTCAAAAGATAAACAACACGGGATCCCCAACATATAACATAAGAGAGTATTAGCTCAAAATAACAACCCATAGAATAACCCTACAGGTCGTCATCCATGTACATCCAACTCTGGAATCCTGTAAGAGCTCCACAGCTAGCCGTGCTCTCTATGTATTTCCATGCTAACTTCTAATGCAAGAACTACATAAGTCAATGCTGAGTAAGCAAAAATCACACATGTCATGAATATGAATAATAACGATATGCCACTATGCTATTTACTTTAAACATCATGATAAAGATGCATCATATTCCAATATTCATCAAAGTCGACTCGAAATCATTTCATTTGAAATCTTTCATATCATTCGGCCCTTAACTCACCAACTATGTACCGGATAGGGCTCTGCATAATATCAATATCAATAATCAAATGGCCAATATGAAATCGACACCGATGAGTGGACCATCCTCTCGAGACCACTAGAGACCTATCCCCTAACTACCCCTATGATCACCCAAGAAGTCTCCCACCCGGCAACGCCAATAATCATAATATCACAAGGGCATAGTCGAGTGGTCCATCCTCCAGTGATCACCAAAATCCCATCCCCTTTCTACCTTTGCA
>NW_019250858.1:93990-97887 GCF_002742605.1 Olea europaea var. sylvestris
ATGTGTGATTTCAATAAACCATATTTTGGGTGCGAACCTAAATTGATCGAGCCTTCTAACAATGCATAATTCATCTCATTATAAAAATTTCAAAAAATAGATAGTTTTTAGGCCATTCTTGATGTTTTCGCTTTCTTATTCGTACTAGAACCATAACTAAAAAAATGGGTGTGATTTCAAAAAACCTTATTTTGCATGTGAAAGTTTGTGGATAGAGGTTTTTGAAAATATATGATTCATCACGATATGACAAATTCGAAATATCAATGCTTTTTAGGCCATTCTCAATTTTCACGTCATTTTATTCAAAATAGCATCATAACTCAAAGAACAAGAGTTACTTTAAAGAATTGTGTTTTGCATGTAAAAGTGGGTCATAGAGTTTTCGACGGTGTATAATTCAATATGTTAAGATAATTTAGAAAAATTAATTTTTTTAGGCTACATTCGATTTCTGCATCATTTTGTTTGTTACAATTTCAAAACTCAAATAAGTATGTGATTTTAAAAACCTTAATATGTATGTTTTCTCATAGAGATTTCTGATGATATATCATCGTCTTATGATGACTTTTAAAAATCGATAGTTTTCGGGCTATTCTCGACTTTTGCACAATTTTATTCACGAATATCTTAAGTAGGTTTATGGAGGTTATCGACGGTGTATGAATCATCACGCTATGAAAACTTTGAAAAATCAATTACTTTTACGATATGCTAGACTTTCGAGCCGTTTTATTCGTAACAATTTCATAACTCAAAGAACGGGTGTGGTATCATAAAACCTTAATTTGGAAGTGAAAGTAAGTTGATAGAGCTTTTCGACAACATGTAATTCATCTTTTTACGACAACATCGAAAAATCGACAATTTTAGGCCATTCTCGATTTTCACACCTTTTTATCCACAACATCATCCTAAATCAAAGAGTGTGTACGAACTCAAACAGTCATACTTTACATGTAGAAGTGGTTTGATAGAGTTTTTGACGTGTCTAATCCATCACGTTATGACAACATCAAAAAGTCAATAATTCTTAGAATATGCTTCATTTTCAAGACATTTTATTCATAATAGCTTCATAAAAAAAATATGTGATTTCAAAATGCTGAAAATGGTTGCTATCTTTAAAATTTGTATTTTGCGTTTGAATGTAAGTTAATAGAGGTTTCTGATGATGTATGATTCTCAACTTTGAAAAATCGACTATTTTTCAAATATGTTAAATTTTTGAGCCATTTTATTCGTAGCAGCTTCATAAATGAAAGAACGGGTGTGGTAATAAAAAATCTTAATTTGCATGTAAAAGTAATTTGATAGAGCTTTTCGATAACGTATAATGAAATACTGTTATGGCAACATCGAAAAATCTACGATTTGTAGGCCATTTTCGATCCGTCACGTTATGACAACTTCAAAAAATCGATAATTTTTAGGATATACTTCAATTATTGCGACATTCTATACGTAACAGCTTCATAAATCACAAAATAAATATGATTTCAAAAAGCTTAAAATGGATGTTATCTTAAAAATTTTATTTTGCATCTAAATGTAAGTTAATGGAGATTTCTGACGATGTATGATTCATCGAGTTATTACAACTTCAAAGAATCGATTGTTTTTAGGTTATGCTCTGTTTTATCGCCGTTTCATCTGTAACAGCTTCATAACTCAAAGAAAGGGTATGATTTTTGGGAAACCTTTTTTTGCATTTGAATGTAAGCTGATAGAGCTTTGGACGATGATCCATCACGTTAACACAACTTTGAAAAATCGATACTTTTAGGCCATTCTTGATTTTTAAGCGTTCTAATTCTAAACACCCTCATAACTCAAAGAACTTGTTTTCGAAAAATCATTTTCAACATGCAAAAGTAGGTTGATAGTGCTTTTCCGATTAAGTACAATCCATCACGTTACAACAACTTCAAAATAATGATGTTTTTTAGAATATTTTCGATTTTTGAACCGTTTATCCATAAATGATTCATGACTCAAAGAACGTGTGTGGTTTCAATAGAACATATTTTGGGTGTGAAAGTAAATTTATAGATCTTTCTGACGATATATACTTTGTCATGTTATAATTATTTTTATTTAAAAAAATGATGATTTTCACACGTATGATAGGAAAAAAAATCTTATTTTGCATGAGAAAGTTAGCCTTTCGAAAATGTATGATTCGTAACGTTACGACAACTTCGAAAAATCATTGCCTTTTTGGCCATTCTCGATTTTCGTGCCATTTTATTGAAATAGCCTCATAACTCAAAGAATGTTTGTGATATCAAAAAATCATGTTTCGCATGTAAAAGTGGGTC
This sequence comes from Olea europaea var. sylvestris, assembly GCF_002742605.1. NCBI lineage: Eukaryota > Viridiplantae > Streptophyta > Magnoliopsida > Lamiales > Oleaceae > Olea > Olea europaea. Next base: position 96,315 of record NW_019250858.1, read on the forward strand.
AATAGAGTTTTCGACAGCATTATAATTCATCACGTTACGACAATTTAGAAAAATTGATTGTTTTTAGGCTACGCTCGATTTTCGCATCATTTTAATCGTTATAGCATCAAAATTCAAAGGCAGTGTGTGATTTTAAAAACCTAAATTTGCATATCAAAGTAACTTGGTAGAGATTTTTGACGATATATCATCACATTACTACAACGTTTAAAAAATCAGTGGTCTTTTGGCTATTCTCGACTTTCACGCTGTTTTATTCGTAATTGTCCCATAATGATCACATATAATTTTGATAAACCATTTTCAACATGTTTTAGTATATAGAGCTTCCCGACGGTGTATGAATGAATCACGTTATGATAATTTTGTAAAATTGATTATTTTTAGGATTTGCTAAATTTTCGAGCCGTAACAGCTTCGTAACTTAAAGAACGGGTTTGGTAGCAAAAAAAACCTTAATTTGCATGTGGAAGTAGGTTGATAGAGATTTTCGACAATGTATATAATTCATATTGTTATGACAACATCAAAAAATCAACGATTTTCCATTCTCAATTTTCACTTCTGTTCACAACATCATCTTAAGTAAAAGAACGGGTACGATCTCAAGTATTCGTACTCTGCTTGTAGAAGTGGGATGTCAAAGTTTTCGATGGTGTGTAATCCATCACATTGTGAAACGTCAAAAAATTGATAATTTTTAGGATATGCTTCGATTTTTGCAACATTTTATTCATAACCACTTCATAAATTTAAAAAAGCCTAAAATGTATGTTATCTTAAAATTTTTATTTTGCATCTGAATGTAAGTTACTGGAGCTTTCCAATGATGTATGATTCATCAAGTTTTGACAACTTCAAAGAATCGGTTGTTTTGAGGTTATGCTCAATTTTCTTAACAGCATCATAACTCAAAGAACGGGTGTGATTTTGGAAAACCTTATTTTGAAAGTGAAAGTAAGCTGGAGCTTCTTACAATCCGTGATTCATCATGTTATGAAAACTTTGAAAAATCGATGCTTTTAGGTCATTCTCGATTTTCGAGCCATTTCATTTCGTAACACCCTCACGGTTCAAAGAACGTATTTTCGAAAAATCATTTTCAACATATGAAGGAAGGTTGATAGGGCTTCTTTCGATTATGTATAATCCATCATGTCATGATAACTTCAAAAAATTGATGATTTTAGACTATGCTCGATTTTCAAATTGTTTTATTCATAACAGGTTCATGACTTATAAAGAACGTACGTGATTTCAATAAACAGTATTTTAGTTGCAAAAGTATATTTGAAAATTCGATAATTAATAGGGTGGGCTTCAATCATCCTTACATTTTATTTGTAATAGCTTTATAGATCGCAAAATATGTAAGATATCAAAATGCTGAAAATGGTTGTTATCTTAAAAAATTGTAATTTGCATGTGAATGTAAGCTAATGGAGCTTTTCGACAATCCATCATTCATCACGTTATGACAACTTTAGAAAATTGATAGTTTTCGATCATTCTCGATTTTCATGTTGTTTTGTTTCGTAACACCCACTTACTTAAAGAACGTTTTTTTTTTTTT
>NW_019250858.1:105447-108792 GCF_002742605.1 Olea europaea var. sylvestris
GAGGGCCAAGATGCACTCAAGAGAGTGGGTCAATCAGGCAACGGGATTGCTTTGCAATGAACTATTAATGAAACATCGATCTGTCCACGAAAAGAAGCAAGTTTCAACATGATACACAAGCAGTCGACCTTGGAGCTGAAATGCACAATGGTGCGGTCGCATAGTTGATTGCACCATGAGACTGCATGGTGATCTACCGAAAGTTTGGAGGCAGCAAGGACTTGAACCATGTGTCCTAGCCGTGGACACCTATGCGATCACATAGAGTAATTTCGAGGCAAATTTTTTTCCTTTTTTTCGTGAGTTTCCTTATTGCAATAGAATTATATTTGGGATGATATTTTGTAATATTTTAAACCTTATTTCCGTGTTTAACCCATATTTAGGGCTTAGTATAAATAGGTTTTAACATTCATTATAAAGAGCACCTTTGACATTATTTTGAGAGAAATTAAAGAGAGACAAATTCTTGCTTTCCAATCCTTTGTTCTTCTTTGAACAAACTTGAACTTATCTAGGTGAAAATCTTGTGACGTTCAACACTGGGTACAAATTACAAAACGTGTAATCAAGAGGTCCACATATCGTTGTCTTGGGATGTTTTGTTCATTATTTTTTATTCAAATCCACAAACCGAGATTCTTTTGGCTTTCCTGGGGTTCTAACAATCTCGTGTGGGTTCCGTAGTCACGTTGCTAGGTATCAGAGCCTAGGCTCCAACCACAAATTTTGTGTTCCTTTAGTTTCCCATTCGAAAATTTCATTCAAATTGTCAAGTCCTTTTTAAAGTCACATTTATTGATCACACTTTGGGATCCACGAGACTAATTCCTGGTTGAAGTCAGTTTGTTCTTTGAAGCACTTGGACAAAAGCACTAAGAGGAAAAAGGCAGAGTGGTGAGATTAATAGAGGGTAAAAGCCATATTTAGTGATACTCAAGTGAAAATATAGGTGAGGCTGAAAAATCATAGAGTTGATGTCTGATGATGAGGATTCCAATTCAAGCTGAAACAGCAATCACATCAACACGTCTGATGATATGATGCAGTGGTTTGAGAGATTGTTAGCTAATATGGGTAATAGGTTGGATAGGCTTTATACATCAGTTTCCAATCTTAGCAGGGAACAATGAGCTGAAGTGCCCAATGCAAGGAGATAAGGTAGACGAGAGCTAGGATGGAAGCGCATGAAGAGTGTGAATATGGCAGTGAGTTGGAAGAGGATGCATTAACGGGGGATGAAATGGAGCAGATGAGAAATAGAGGAGCTAGGCTTGAAATGAGAGGTAGAAATAACATTAGCGATGAAATAGACGGGAACATAGGTAGCATTAAGACGGCGATTCCACCATTTAAGGGTTGACGTGATCCGGAGGCTTATTTAGAGTAGGAGAAAAATGTGGAGCTAATCTTTGAATGCCATAATTATTCGAAGGAGAAGAAGGTGAAGATATTTACTCTTGAATTCACTGATTACGCTATAACTTAGTGGAATCAAGTGGGTACATCACAGCGTAGGAATCGGGAACGACTTATCAATACTTAGGACAAGTTGAAAGCAATTATGAGGAAGCAGTTTGTGCCTAGTCACTACTATAGGGAGCTCCATCAGAAACTACAAAGTTTGTATCAGGGTGATAGGAGTGTGGAGGACTACCACAATAAGATGGAGAGATTAATGATTAGGGTGAATGTGGAGAAAGATCAGGAAGCCACTATGGTTCATTTTCTGAATGGGTTGAATAGGGATATAGCCAATGTAGTGGAGTTGCAACACTATGTGGAATTAGAGGATATGCTGCACGTGGAAATGAAGGTAGAGAGGCAGTTGAAGAGGAAGGGGACAGCTAGGCAACCATTGGGTTCTTTGACTTTCAACTCAATTTGGAAACCGAAGTGGGATAACAACAAAGGAGATGGGGCTACTTCTAAAGGAAGGACTGAATTGCCAAAGGGAAAAGAAGAAAGTGCTTGCAAGACCATACCTAAAATGGAGTAGTATCCATTAAGGAGTCGAGATATTAAGTGTTTTAGGTGTTTGAGGTCGGGACACATCGCTTATCAATGCCCAAACAAAAAGGCGATGGTGTTGTGGGACAATAGAGAGGTGGTGAGTAAGAGTAAAGACGATTATGACGACATGCTAGAGTTGAGGAGATTAGTGATGGGGAGAAAGTGGAGTTTGCTATTGGAAAATTGTTGGTCACGAGGTGAGCTCTTAACGCTCAAATCAAGGTGGATGACTTAGAGCAGTAGCAGAAAACATATTCCACACTCAATACCATATTAACGATAAGGTATGTAGCACAATCATTGATGATGAGAGTTGCACGAATGTAGCTAGCACAACTTTTGTAGAAAATTTGGGGCTACCTTTATTAAAACACCCTAGACCTTATAGGACGTAATTGTTAAATAAATATGGAGAAATTAAGGTGAATAGAAGGGTACAGATAAATTTCTCATTCGGTAGTTATCGTGATGAAGTAATGTGTAATGTAGTAACTATGCATATGGGACATCTTTTATTGGGGAGACCATCGCAATACGATAGGAAGTTCATCCATGACGGGTACAAATATTGCTATAGCTTTGTCAAGGATGGGAGATCCATTAACCTTGTGTCATTTACATCAGCACAAGTGTATGAAAACCAAATCAAACTGAAAAAATGAAGAAGAGAGGGAGTGAGAGAGTTAAAAGAGAGAGAGAGAGAGAGAGAAAACAGTGAGACAGTGAGTAATAGAGAAAATGTGAGGTGGCAAACAAAAGAGAAAATAGTGAGGTGGCTAGTAGAGAGAAAAAGAGAGTGGAGCCATAAGAGTGAAAAGAAAAAGTCTTTTGAGAGAGAAAAGTCTAGAGCGAATTTCTTTGCAAAAGGGAGTGAGCTAAGGAAAGCGGTAGTCAAGAGAAAAGAGATGATTTTGTTATCTTTAAAGAATCACTCATTGACCTTGAGGAATCTAACCCACCCCTCCTTAGTTTGACTAAATCTTTGTTGTAGGAATTTGAAGACATATTTTCAGAGGATTGCTAAGTGGATTGCCACCCATTCGAGGCATTGAGTATCAAATTGACTTCATCTCTGGAGCTATTATTCCAAACGGACCAACTTATTGAAGTAATCTCAAGAAGACAAAGGAGCCTCTGAGGCAAGTAGAGGAACTGATGAGCAAAGGCTATGTAAGGGAGAGCATGAGTCCATGTGCCCATCCATTGCTACTTATGCTAAAGAAAGATGGAATATGGAGAATGTGTGTGGATTACAGAGCCATCAACAACATAATAGTAAAGTATTGTCATCCTATCCCTAGGTTAGATGATATGCTATATGAGTTACATGGT
>NW_019250859.1:0-1293 GCF_002742605.1 Olea europaea var. sylvestris
ACTTACAAAATAAATTAATGGAATAATGATGCCCCCAAGCAGGATGCATCAATTGGCATGATTCGGTACTTATGCAATACCATAGATTGACATGCCCATCTTAGCATAACCAAGTTATAATCCTTTCACTATTAATTTCTTATATGTTTTGTCCCACATCCCACTAAAAAAAGGAATTTTCTTACTTTTTTTTTTAACAAATAAATAAAATATAATTTTATTATGAAAAATGTAACAAGTCTCACAGGTTTAATAATACTTGATCTAGCAGTTGGTTTCTTTTGGATCTAGACTGCTATTAAACCTCTATGTTTAGCACATGCTTATCTAGGACCACTTAATATGAATTTTTTATTGGATTATTTTCATCTAACATACACTCAATAAAATGAATCAAATGTATAGTTGGTCACGAATGGAAGAAGTTTGCTTGATTAATGTTTTTAACTATAAAGAGAGATTTTGAGACCTACATCCACTTTCATGGTTGAGTTAAAAAAATTATGAGAAAGATATAATGTATTCTGTCAAAGGTTATTTGAAGATATAAGAGCACTTTTGGATGGACTTCAACTCAATTTAAAGTTACATATATAGTTTTAAATTATTTTTGCTTTTTCTTTTTTATTTGTTACCCAAAATATATTCTATTAGAATATGAGGTTAGGTAGAGTTATTGAAATTTTTGCAATGCAAAGTTGGATTCTATCTACAAACCACTCGATCAACGTATCTCCATCAAAACTTAGATAAGAAAAAGAAAACTAAACTCAACTCCAATTTAGGAATGACTATTGACCTCTAAATGATGATAAGAAAGGAGAGCGCTCAAATAGAGATAGCAGAGGCTTGGGATATCATTTCAAATTGAGGGGCTAGTGTGAGCTTATCCGTGCGATTATGTACTCTTCTAATAGGAATCCATTTCCTGAGAAGAATATCATGTTGGGTCCTGAGGTCTAAGATTTTCGAAGATCAAAACCTAAATGTGTCAACGAATTCCCTTACACAGACAATGTTTTGGATCATTCCTCAACTATTTTGAAGAAAACTATTTCAAATTCAGCATGATGTTCTTCATCCCAATCATGTCTATTTATAGATTTTTATTCAAGCATTGAAAGTAAATCAATCTTTTTGGTTAGTGACATGCAACAGCCTTTGATTGAATGATTTCTAACAAATTATGTCACCTTGTTCAAATTTTATTTACTAGCGTAATTCTTAAGCTTTTGTTTTTGCTTAAGTACATTGGCTCGCATCATGTATTTAAGAGTGCTTATGGGTTTAACC
>NW_019250860.1:0-1293 GCF_002742605.1 Olea europaea var. sylvestris
GGCCGAAAACGGACACCGTGTGCGAAAGTTACGCTCAATTCTTCGAACGTCGACAATCGATGCCTTCCAAATATAAAAGTGCTAATTCTTTCGAAAACTTGCCGAAATCCCTCTTACGTCACGACAAAGTAGTGAGTTCAATCCAAAACGGTAGCAACATTTCCAAAAAGTACTTATGGGCCCAAAACGGACACCGTGTGCAAAAGTTACGCTCAATTCTTCGTACGCCGACAATCCATGCCTTCCAAATATAAAAGTGCTCATTCTTTCGAAAAATGGGCAAAATACCTCATACGTCACGACGAAGTCGTGAGTTCAATCGAAACCGATCGCTACATTTCTGGATAGTACTTATGGTCCCAAAACGAACACTGTGTGCAAAAGTTGCGCTCAATTCTTCGAACGCCGACAATCGATGCCTTCCAAATATAAAAGTGCTCATTCTTTCGAAAAATGGGCGAAATCCCTCATACGTCACGAAGAAGTTGTTAGTTTAATCCAAAATGGTCGCTACATTTCCAAAAAGTACTTATGGCCCCAAAACGGACATCGTGTGCAATAGTTACGCTCAATTCCTCGAACGCCGAAAATCGATGCCTTCCAACTATAAAAGTGCTCATTCTTTCGAAAAATGGGCAAAATCCCTCATACATCACGAGGAAGTAATGAGTTCAATCCAAAACGGTCGCTACATTTCCAGAAAGTACTTATGGGCCGAAAACGGACACCGTGTGAGAAAGTTACGCTCAATTCTTCGAACGCCGACAATCGATGCCTTCCAAATATAAAAGCGCTCATTCTTTCAAAAAATGGCTGAAATCCCTCATACGTCACGACGAAGTAGTGCGTTCAATCCAAAACGGTCGTTACATTTCCGAAAAGCACTTATGGTCCGAAAACGGACACCGTGTGCGAAAGTTACGCTCAATTCTTCGAACGCCGACAATCGATGCCTTCCAAATATAAAAGTGCTCATTCTTTCAAAAAATGGCCGAAATCCCTCATACGTCACGACGAAGTAGTGCGTTCAATCCAAAACGGTCGCTACATTTCCGGAAAGCATTTATGGGCCGAAAACGGACACCGTGCGCGAAAGTTACACTCAATTCTTCGAACGCCGACAATCGACGCCTTCCAAATATAAAAGTGCTCATTCTTTAGACAAATGGGAGAAATCCCTCATACGTAACGACGAAGTAGTGAGTTCAACCCAAAACGGTCGCTACATTTCCAAAAAGTACTTATGGGCGAAAACGGACACCGTGTTCGAAAGTTACGCTAAATTCTTCGAAC
>NW_019250861.1:0-1293 GCF_002742605.1 Olea europaea var. sylvestris
AAATCTATTGGAGCATGGATCATAACAAATATATCCTTTATGAGAAACACTGTAACCCATAAACGCGCATTTAACTGATTGAGCGGAAAGTTTGTTTCATTCATGTGGAGGTAAATGAACAAAACAGACACATCCAAAGGTATGTATGTCAAGGTAGTTTGGGTGTTGATGATGCAGGTGATAATAAGGAGTTTCAAATTTTAGAACACTTGAAGGCAATCAGTTAATCAAATAGACTGCCATAGATAAAGCCTCAACCCAGAATTTAGGTGGAACTGAGGATTCTACTAGCAATGTACGAACAACATCTAACAAATGGCAATTCTTACGTTCAGCAACACCATTTTGCTCGGGTGTATAGGGACAAGAATGTTGGGAGACAATGCCCTTTTGGTGAAGCAAATCATGAAATTTTAGAGACATATTCACCTCCCGAATCAGACTTTAGTATTTTAATGCTCGAAGAAAATTGAGTTTCAACATAAGCGATAAATTGTTAAAAACAGAAAACACCTCAGATTTAGAACGAAGAAAATAGATCAAAGTATACTTGCTATAATCGTCAATGAATGTAACAAAGTTTCTATAATGTGCATGAGATATAACCGAAGACATACCCCACACATCACTATGAATCGATCAAAACTTCTTTCAGCCCAACTACCTTGAGAAGAAAAGGGAAGAGACTTACTTTTACCTAATTTGCATGTGGAACAATCAAGAGAAACATAAGATGAAAATTGATCTTTATTGCCTAACAAGCCAGAGTTTATTAAATGAGATAAAACAACAGAGTTAGGATGATCCAAACGTTTGTGCCAGTTTTCACTCTTCTTGTTAACTTTATTACAAGCCATACAAATAACTGGTGGAATGGAAAATAACAAAGGAAACAATCGACCAACTTTAGGCTCCTTCGCGAGTATCTTCCCCGACACCTGATCCTGCACAATACAGCCATCACGAGAAAATCGAACGTCACAGTCATTATCGACCAACAGACCAACAGATATAAGACTCGTAGAAAGTGCAGGAGATACGATAACATCTTTCATAGTGGAGTTAATGTCTCCAACGACATAAATAGGCAATTGACTTCCATTAGCAATTTGAATGTATGAGGAACCCTTATATGTTCGAATATTGCTAAGAGTATTAGAAGAACTAGTCATATGATTTGATGCACCAGAATCAACAAGCCATGATGATGATGGTAGAGAACCCTTACCTTGAAGGCCCAAAGACGAGAAGGCCGAAATAATCATCTGTTGAACCATCTCAGGAGTAAGGACA
>NW_019250862.1:0-1293 GCF_002742605.1 Olea europaea var. sylvestris
ATATGGCCATGGCAGAGGGAGTGAAGGAAGCATTGTGGTTATGGGGTCTTCTAGATGATTTGGGGATTGAGCAGGATTGTGTGAACTTGTGGTGTGATAGCCAGAGTGCGATTCACTTGGCTAAGAATCAGGTTCATGATGCTTGAACCAAGCATATCGACGTCAGGTATCATTTTGTGCGTGATGTCATAGAGGAAGGTGATATTTCACTCTCGAAGGTACACACAAATGAGAACCCAGCAGACATGTTAACCAAAGTGGTAACGGGTAGCAAGTTTCAACATTGCTTGGACTTGCTTCACATTAGTTCATGTTGATATGCCCGAGTGGGCATGGCCCTTCGGGGTGGGGTTGAAATGAGATGAAGAGTTTATGAAGGTGGAGGTGAACTACGAAGGCTTGATCCCGAGTTTTGGGTACGTAGGCAATCATGGTTTGAATGGTGCAGCCGAGTTTGGCACTTGCTGATTCTTCTTGTGTTCGTCCAAAATTTGAGGCCTATCAAATGATGTACGAGGTGGAGAATTGTGAGGAAGAATGGTTGCAGGGAGGTAGGCGCCATGGCGCCCAAACTTGAAAAATGGACCAGTGATGCTGGCGCCATGGCGCCCAAGGTTCTGAACTAAACTTGGCGCCATGGCGCTCGACTCAGCTATTTATATAGCTGGTTTTTCCCCTTCATTGTAACACCTGATTTTTGGAGAGAAAAGTGGGAGAGCTTGGATTGAATTTAACAAGTAAGAGGTTGTTCTTCTTGGGTATAAATTCAAAGCTATTTTCTTTTCTTGGGGATTAACTTGAGGCTTGTTCAAGTAATCCAATCCATTGTTCTTCACATATTCCATTGAAATCATTTCTTCCTTATTTTCTTGTTCTTGAAGTGGTTTGAAAATTTTCACATTGTCAAGCTTAATTTCTTGGGCAATCTTTGGGAGGTCATTTTCCCAACATAATTTTTCTCCATTAGTTGCTGAATAAGTACTGGGTACCTCTGTAATTCATCATCTTGTCTTTTAATCTTGTTTTTGGTGGGCCATATTAACCTCTCCGTTCCCAACAGCAAATGCTTCAGCAAAAAATACACTTATTTTTTGCGTAGCTTGTGCTTGTGATACTGTGAGGAACCTAATTTGCTTGACCAAAGTCTTAGCCAATTTAAAGTTCTCTTGTTGCATAGCCTCTGCACAAGCCATCAAGGTGTGGACTAGACTAATACAATTTTATTGTGAGTCAACCAAGAGCATGGGATGGGCAAACTTGATGGGTTGCGCAAAACTGAACTCGTTAGTCAAA
>NW_019250863.1:0-1293 GCF_002742605.1 Olea europaea var. sylvestris
ATATTACACGCAAATCTAAAACTTTTCCTTATTTTTTAACCACACATTTCTCATGATTTGACATGAATAATGCATTTTCTTCCTAAAATGTGGCTCAAACATGGGCTTTAGATAGTCATTGGTCCTCTATAATGACCACTTTTTTTTATTTCAGTCAAACTTTGCAACCCTGGACGAGAAAACTGGAGTAGTTGTTAGCAGGAGGGCTGATAGGCACTTTGAAGAGGAAGGGCCCATTCTCTGTGCAGCATTGGATGGAATGAAGCTGCCATCTTTTCCTGAGTATGAAGTTAGAGTCAGGTACTTACAGTTGCTATATCTTTTGCTTGTTGGCTGATGTATGCAACTGCAGAAACTATTTATGGAGTTTAGGCCTCCAAAACCATTAATTGTTTTGGGAGGGTTAAATTAATTAAATTTTATTTTTTTATATGTTATTGATAGCATACACCGTATTTTTACCATGTTGCTAGTTGCTTTTGTTCTCTGTCTAAGTTAAACTTTTGAATTCTTATATTGCCCTTATAATTTAGTGCACTATATGAATTGTTTTGTTTAGATACGCAACAGAGCATAGATGTGGAGTGGTTGTGAAAGGACCAAAATTAAGTGGAAATATATCAGGAACAGATCCACTGAAGGATAATCGCTTACTTCTTCAAGCTGAAGCCCTTGATGATTCTGATGAAGCAAAGCAAACGGCTGCAGTTGTAAATGAATTGTCAAAAGAGATTTCTCGCATTTTAGTTTCTCATCCATTAAATGCAAAAAGGGCAGCAGAAGGAAAGAACATTGCGAATGTTGTCCTTCTACGAGGCTGTGGTATTCGAATTGAGGTAAATTTTTGTAATGCTTAGTAATTTCTCTCTTTATCTGCAGAATATTCATATAGGCACTCAATTTTCATCTTTATTATGTAATGGAATGTGTATTTCTTTGATACTATGCTGTGGTAAATTAAATTCTTTTGAATTTCTGAATTTTCATGGATTACAGGTTCCTCAATTTGAAAAGATACATGGGCTGCGACCATGCATGGTGGCTCCCACCAAAATTATAGCTGGCTTGGGTTTGTCTCTGGGTATTGATATTCTAGAAGCTCCAGGAGCCACGGGAGACTACAGAACTCTATTAACTTCAAAAGCAACTGCCATAGCCAAGGCACTTTCAGCTCCTCTGCAATCTTGCCCCAGTGTTTTTGTACCTGGGGAGGATGAACACAAACCTGGTCGTGCAGATGGCTATGATTTTGGGTTCCTTCACATCAAGGTGTTGATCTCTGTGTGTGTGTGT
>NW_019250864.1:0-1293 GCF_002742605.1 Olea europaea var. sylvestris
AAATAATAATAATAATAATAATTTCAAGAAAATCATCTATCTTTTGGTGTTTGTTTGGCTTTGTTTTACATAAAAATTGTCAATTAAAGAGAAATATTTTTTTACAATAATTCTTAAAAAAAATTTCTTTGCAAATAAAAAAAAAATCAACAGTAACCGGGAAAATGCAATTCCCAAAAAATCCAAGAATTCCTATTCCATGGAAAATAAATCACAATCAAACACACCAAAATTGGAAAATGCCATCCAAATTTCATTTTCCATGAAAATAAATTGACAATCAAACGGTGCCTAATAATATTTAGTATAGATAGCCAAATCATATCGTAGCATTTGGTGAAGTGGTTAATTGGTAACGATGAAAGTGACTTCTAAACTACATCATAATCACAATTTATTTAAAGCAGGATAGTCATCAATTAGTAAATTTTTACGAGTTTCAATATTTGACCACGAAAAAAAAAAGATAATAGATAAATATTTTTATCTTAAGTGGTAAACTTTGTTAAGAATATTGATCTAAAACTTCATATATTGATTGTTGTTTTATATTTAAGCGTGGTAAAGTTTTATATTTTATATGCTTTGCAAAATAGTTGTTTGTTATTAGCAAAGGAATTGATTTGAGACTTTTTTGGCACTTAACACGTAATCTTATTCCAATGACTTACTAATTAAGTTCCACAACATCACGATGTCATAGACTCATAGGCTTGCATCCCAACACCCTCTCCTAGGTACAAAAGAAGAGATTTTGAATCTAGCCAGCATTGTAGGAGACGCCCTATCAATCACATCTCATGTGGCTCCATACTATTAGAGTACAACTAATATGAGGCACCTTATGGTCAACTATAACTGCCTTAAACACCCACAACCCATTAAATGTGGCTAAGGGTCTCATTGCCTCAGAGCCAAGAGTTGGTTCTTCTGTAGTAAGATAAATAGCCTCAAATCATTGGGCTATGCTTCCAACGCCTCGAAAAATAATTGTTGACGAGGTGCTAGTGCGCTCCTCCATCAACTCAGAGGATAAGTAGCCAAGGCACATGTCTCTATTTAATGGTCTCATATAATTTTTTACATGGCATTTTGCATAGTTGGCAAACCACACGGCTGGTCACATAAACAAAGATGTAACAAATATCAATATTTTTTCACTATTTCAATTGATTCATCTTTATATCTAACATTCGATACGATTCTATCTTTTACATTTTTAACAATCAATCATGTTAGTTTTGGTTAATTCTCTTCTATCTAACTTATTCTACTAAACTAATGTCACTACTA
>NW_019250865.1:0-1293 GCF_002742605.1 Olea europaea var. sylvestris
TGAGTTCTAAAGTTCTTGCTAATCATTAGCATATCCATCTTTTTAACTTCTTCCTTCTTTCAGGTCAGACACTGTGGCAATGAATGCACACGCCGTGCTCTTATAAAGTTTGACACAATGGAGGAGAGTAGAGTCAACATGGTAGACACAAAGCTCAAAGTTCACTGGAATTAAAACTGTCTTAAAAGATATCTTTGCTGCGTAATTGTTGTAGCATATATTTTAGCTCGTTATCACTATTTCTTTTTCCTATCCCCCTTCTAACCATCTGTCAAGAGCTGCATTGATTCCATGGAAAAGGCTAACTTACCAATTTTCCCAGATAAAATTCTCGTCCAAATATTCATGTTAGACTTTGTTTGTCTGCCCCTTGATTCTGTCATTATGTTTTTGTTGGTATAATCTAACTACCAAGGATTGATTCCCTATAAAAAAATGTGTCGTTTTTATTCAACTTAGTACTTGAGAATTTTTTTGGTAGGTATGTGTGAATGCACTTCTTCTGCTGGATGGAAGGGATAACGAAGCCAGCATTATGGAACTGGTATCTCCTATATCCTGGTAGTTTTCAACCTCAGTCAAGTTAATTTTTATTATATAAAGTTCTACTTCGGTATGCTTATTGGGGTGTGAACTAAATGTGGCCCGTTTTGAACGCCCTATTGCTCACAGAGAGACGTTTCACTTTGTTCCAGTCAGTTTTCTGCCAGGCTTTCACCAACTTTAGCTATTTCCAATAAAATGGTATGCAACAATGCTTTGAGCTAGTATAACATTTTAATGTAATTTTTGGATGGTCCAGTCTGAGTAGTTCTCCCAATGACATGGATAATTGCTAGCCATCATATGGGCTTCAGCAGCAATGTCATTGGTGATGAATGGTTCAGATCTCCTGGCATCTTATTTTCTGACAAGTTATAGTCATTTGTGTCTCATGTCCAGCATCAAAGAGATTACAATCAAATGAGCTTCTTAAAGCAAGATTGCCCCAACATCAATGCCTTGTGGGCATCACTTATAGTGGAAGAATGCACTCGACTTGGTTTGACGGTGAGAGCAAATATCTTCAAGATCTTTTGTTTCCTCTAATTTGCCTGTTTCTAATTTATTCTTTATCTAGTATTTTTGTATAGCTCCTGGATCAAGGTCATCTCCGCTTTCAGTTGCTGCTTCTAGTCATTCCCATACGACTTGTATTGCATGCATTGATGAGCGGTCACTTGCATTTCATGCTCTTGGTTATGCCAGAGGTTCTCAAAAACCGGCAGTCATTATAACATCATCAGGAACAGC
>NW_019250866.1:0-1293 GCF_002742605.1 Olea europaea var. sylvestris
AAAATGACGAAATTGCCCCCGGCGCGATTTTTGTTTCCGATCAATCTGTCAAATTTTTGCCCATTACAACACCGTCGCGAAAATTACGAAATTGCCCCCGGCGCGATTTTTGTTTTCGATCAATCAGTCAAACTTGAGCCCATTTCGACACCGTTGCGAAAAATGACGAAATTGCCCCGTCGCGGTTTTTGTTTCCCATCAATCAGTCAAACTTGAGCCCATTTCGACACCGTTGCGAAAAATGACGAAATTGCCCCGTCGCGGTTTTTGTTTCCCATCAATCAGTCAAACTTGAGCCCATTTCGACACCGTTGCGAAAAATGACGAAATTGCCCCGTCGCGGTTTTTGTTTCCCATCAATCAGTCAAACTTGAGCCCATTTCGACACCGTTGCGAAAAATGACGAAATTGCCCCGTCGCGGTTTTTGTTTCCCATCAATCAGTCAAACTTGAGCCCATTTCGACACCGTTGCGAAAAATGACGAAATTGCCCCGTCGCGGTTTTTGTTTCCCATCAATCAGTCAAACTTGAGCCCATTTCGACACCGTTGCGAAAAATGACGAAATTGCCCCGTCGCGGTTTTTGTTTCCCATCAATCAGTCAAACTTGAGCCCATTTCGACACCGTTGCGAAAAATGACGAAATTGCCCCTGGCGCGATTTTTGTTTCCGATCAATCTGTCAAATTTTAGCCGATTCCGACACCGTCGCGAAAAATGACGAAATTGCCCCGTTGCGGTTTTTGTTTCCCATCAATCAGTCAAACTTTAGCCCATTCCGACACCGTTGTGAACAATGAGGAATTTCCCTCGGCGCGATTTTTGTTTCCGATCAATCAGTCGAATTTAAGCCGATTCCGACACCGTCGCGAAAAATGACCAAACTGCCCCCGGCGCGATTTTTGTTTAAGATTAATCTGTCAAATTTTAGCCGATTCCGACACCGTCGCAAAAAATGTCGAAATTGCCCCCGGCGCGATTTTTGTTTCCAATCAATCTGTCAAATTTTAGCCGGTTCCGACACCGTCGCGAAAAATGACGAATTTGCCCCCGGCGCGATTTCTGTTTCCAATCAATCAGTCATATTTTAGCCCATTCCGACACCGTCGCGAAAATTGACGAAATTGCCCCTTGAGCGACTTTTGTTTCCGATCAACCTATCAAATTTTAACCCATTCCAACACCGTCATGAAAAATGACGAAATTGCCGTCGGACGCGATTTTTGTTTCCGATCAATCAGTCAAATTTTAGCCCATTCTGACACCGTCGAAAAAAATGACGAAATTGCTCCCT
>NW_019250867.1:0-1293 GCF_002742605.1 Olea europaea var. sylvestris
AAGCGGACGAATTCCTGAAACCTTTTCTGGTCTGTCAAAAGTAGATTACATGTAAGGATTTCGATTATAAAGACTAAAATTTCCAACCCCCGCACCCCACCCCACCCCACCCAGCAAAAAAGAAAAAGAAAAATCATTTCTTGCCCTTTGCGGCCTTCTTTTTCCCTTTTTCTTCTGGGGTTTCTGGGGGCTGGAGGCTCGGAGCCTTGCTTTATTAAACTATTTTTCTTAATTTTACTCCACCACATTAGATTTGTCTCTTATTTTGGTCAACTGAAATTATTCCCACATTTGAGTTGTCAAAATCAATTCTTTTTGAGCTTTGTTGTTACTCCACGGACATAGAAATTCAAGAATTTCATATTAATTTACTTTATTCTTTGCGACATCTGTTCAGCTTGTGAAGCCAATAATAAATCTCCACTCCCAACATAAACTACTAAATTTGGACTTTCTTGGTTATGGCTTGTGTGTGAATGTAAAGAGATCCATTTGAAATTCAAGGACTAGCAACACTTCCAGAAATTTGAAGTTATTGCTCGTTCTGTGGCGACAAACAAGTGAAATTTCAGGAAATTGCTGAGACTCACTAATTCGTGATCTCCATTTTGTCAGTTATCTAACTGGAAACTCATTAACTGGTCCATTACCTCCTTGGATGCTGGAAGTAGGAGATGATAACATGTGAGTCTTTTTTTTTCCTCTCTCTCCAATAATGTAAAACTACAGAATATTTGTTTAATATGTTTCATAAATATAATGTTTTCATGATGGCAAACTCATTATTTATATAATGCTCATTTGCACTTTCTTACATTTTCATCTTGACTTTGTTAGTTTATTGTACTTCTTGTCGAAGTTATTTAAAACTGATTAAATCATAGCTCATGTATGTGCTAAGGCGTTTATCTTCCTATTATATCATGGTAAAGGTAGAGAAAATAACTATCAGAAAAGGCCAAACCAAGTTACGAGTATATTCAGCTGCCTTCTTCATTGTATTATCTCATAAAATGAACGAGGAAATCACGTGAGACAGTATAATTGACCGTCTTTGTTATATGTAATTAGTGATCTATCCTACAACAACCTCACATCTGAAAGCAGACCCACAAATTGTCAGCAGGGAACCCTGTAAGATCAGTCCTCGTATCTTGTTAATATTGAATATTTCTTCAAACTTCCACATTTTTGTAACACTGCACCAATATTTGTCAGGAATTTGTTTGCAAGCTCAAAGGGCAATACAACGTGAGTTCCTTTGTTTCTTTAATGCTGTGTTCCCAATGATAT
>NW_019250868.1:0-1293 GCF_002742605.1 Olea europaea var. sylvestris
AATTCTTCGCACGCCGACTATCCTAGCGTTCCAAATATAAAAGTGCTCATTCTTTCGAAAAATGGCCGAAATCCCTCGAACGTTTCGACGAAGTTGAGACTTCAATCCAAAACGGTCGCTACATTTCCTAAAAGTACTTATGGGCCTAAAATGGACATCGTGTGCAAAACTTACGCACAATTCTTCGTACGCCGACTATTCAAGCGTTCCAAATATAAAAGTGCTCATTCTTTCGAAAAATGGCCGAAATCCCTCGAACGTTTCGACGAAGTTGAGACTTCAATCCAAAACGGTCGCTACATTTCCTAAAAGTACTTATGGGCCCAAAAACGGACACCGTGTGCAAAAGTTACGCTCAATTCTTCGCACGCCGACTATCCTAGCGTTCCACATATAAAAGTGCTCATTCTTTTGAAAAATGGCTGAAATCCCTCGAACGTCACGACGAAGTTGTGAGTTCAATCCAAAACGATCGCTACATTTCCTAAAATTACTTACGGGCCTAAAACGGACATTGTGTGCAAAATTTACGCTCAATTCTTCGTACGCCGACTATCCAAGCGTTCCAAATATAAAAGTACTCATTCTTTTGAAAAATGGCTGATATCCCTCGAACGTCACGATGAAGTTGTGAGTTCAATCCAAAACGGTCGTTACATTACCAAAAAGTAATTATGGGCCCAAAACGGACGCCGTGTGCAAAAGTTACGCTAAATTCTTTGCACGCCGACTATCCTAGCGTTCCAAATATAAAAGTGCTCATTCTTTCGAAAAATGGCCGAAATCCCTCGAACGTCACGACGAAGTTGTGACTTCAATCCAAAACGGTCGCTACATTTCCTAAAAGTACTTATGGGCCTAAAATGGACATCGTGTGCAAAAGTTACGCACAATTCTTCGTACGCCGACTATTCAAGCGTTCCAAATATAAAAGTGCTCATTCTTTCGAAAAATGGCCGAAATCCCTCGAACGTCACGATGAAGTTGCGAGTTCAATCCAAAACGGTCGCTACATTTCCAAAAAGTACTTATGGGCCCAAAACGGACGCTGTGTGCAAAAGTTAAGCACAATTCTTCACACGCCGACTATCCTAGCGTTCCAAATATAAAAGTGCTCATTCTTTCGAAAAATGGCTGAAATCCCTCGAACGTCACGACGAAGTTGTGAGTTCAATCCAAAACGGTCGATACATTTCCTAAAAGTACTTAGGGGCCTAAAACGGACACCGTGTGCAAAAGTTACGCTCAATTCTTCGCACGCCGACTATCCTAGCGTTCCAAATATAAAAGTGC
>NW_019250869.1:0-21820 GCF_002742605.1 Olea europaea var. sylvestris
CCCACTTTATTTGCACTTGAATTTTCTTTGCATAACTCGTGTCCTTTACCTTTACTTTGTGTCGAGGTTTTGGAACATTTTTTAATGTGATTCAGTGTGTTCTAGATGCTGCGTTACTAGGGTGTGATGAGGGATGCTAGTTGTGCAATGGGGTGTTGTGTTTGTAGCTACTTTCCTTTGTTACACTCATGACTGCAATGTGTTCGATGTTATGTTTCTCTCACACTGGACTTCACCATTTGACATTTTTTTTGCATGTATCTATTGCAAGTGATGTCTTGACCATTTCTATGTTCTTCGGTCATTACTCTCGACATGTGCTTGTTGGATTTCGTGTCGACCTCATGACTTGCAGTATGTTCCCTTCATCCTGCAACCGTGTTTCTTATGTCTAGGTTATGTCATCAGCCTTCATACATTGTTGTCTTGTAGCTTCATTTGTACCTCGATTTGCATCCATTTGCATTCTTTGTGCAACACTTGGCATGCTTTGCACCTTTCTTGCATCATCCTGCGTGACGGTTTATGGTTGGGTATTGTAGCACATCTATTCATGCATTTTTCTTATTAGGTGATCTTTGAGTCTTGACGTTATATTTTGCATCTTGTATTCCAGATGGCACCTAAGAGGGCTAGGATTGCTGCTCAGCCTGCTAGTGGGTCGACATCATGTAGTAGGTCTAAGTTTATATCCTCTACTGCTCAAGAAGTATTTGGGAGTCATTTTTCATTGCGTCCGGTCCTAGTAGAGCATGGGGTCACTCTATCTGACCTACCACCTGACCTAGCAGCCATATTCACCTTACAGGGTTGTGAGTCCTAGTTGATAGGTTTGAACCCCCACCTAGTCTCCTAGTTCAGGAATTTTATGCGAACATTTATGATGTCAGCGAGTCGTCTTTTAAAGTGTTTCTTAGGGGTCAAACGATTAAGATCACTCTAGATATTATCTCTAGCACTATTCATATTTATTGGTATGATATTATGGCTATTCATGACTGGTTGCCTTTACTGCTTTAACTTATATAACCGTTTCTCATGCTTTTACACTTGGTATGTGAGTTGTGATTTTAGGAAGCAGGTTTAAAGAAGACAAGGCAACAGTCAATTGAGTCAATTGTTTTGGGTCGACATTGTAGTTCATGTTGATGTAATATCGTTTTGTCACAAAATGTCAAAGAAGGAGTTTGTTAAATTTTGAGTTGGCAGTTCTATGAACAAAAGGGTCGAATTGTAATTATTCAAAAGTCTGGGGTCAATTTGTCAATATTTAAAAGTCTGGGTCAATTTGTACATATGTAAAAGATGGGGGACTAAGTTGCAAAATTGTGAAAGTATGTTGGGGTTCGAGTTGTGAAGTAGGGCAAGATATGTCTTTGAAGTTTCGCTAGCTGCTCGCCAAATGGTTGCTCGAGCATAAAAAACAGAAAGCCTTTCACTCGATTATCGTCTCTACTTCACTAAAGCAAAATAGCGTCGCTTGCTTTTCGCTCGAGCGACAATGTTACTTGGAGAACCCTATTTTCCTTTTTTCGAGATTTTGACCTAACCATATGACCCAAAACATCTCATAAAAATTGGATTGCGCCGTTTTTCAGACTTTTTCTTAAGGATTGAACTTGAAGAAAATTCTCTACATTTTGAATCTTTCTCTCAATCCCACATTCGATCAGTGCAATCATTTAAAAACTTCAAAACTACCTTCATCAAACAGTGTAACACAACCTTCCAGAGTATTTGTTGATTCTTGAAAATCAAGGAAGGGGATCGAGATTCCGATTGTTAGAGAACGGGGAGTTTTCTTTAATCCACAGGAAATAGACGAAATCAAGAGCCAGGAATTGGTGAAGCAAGCAATCCAGGAGGACTTTGAGAAAAATACAATCATGAGGTCAGAAAAACTATTGTGGATTGAGTCTGACGGATTGTAAGTAATTTTTTCGTTTATAGTGGATTCCTACTAGCTTGGGTCCGGAGTTTTACCCACATTGGGTTTCTCCGTCATCAAATAATTGTGTTCTTTACAATTTTTGCATTTTATTTGTTTCAGGTATTTCAACATAGGACAGTAAAACATGTGAATTGATCTGGGCAAATTAATATTTGTGACTTGTTACATTTACTAATAAATTGGTTAAAATTTTCGCATAAAAACCTATTCACCCCCTCTAGGTGTTGATTGGGTCGAACTACGTTATTTCAAATTTCATTAGAATAATCTATTGCTGGTGTGCCGCTGCTCATGGCCGGAGTAGTCATTACAACTGGTTGAGAAAAACCAACTCTCATACCATAATTGAACGGCCTAAATAAGTGTATAAAATACACTTATCATATGATATTATTAGGATCATATTATATTTCACCCTTCTTAAAAGGAAGGGTCCACGATTGTTCATATTCCAATTTAAGTAACTTCATTGAAGTAGGAAGAAGTCCTCCATATATATGTTGTCTACTTTGAATATAATTCCCTTTTAAAACTGAATGTTTAATTGGTTCTAAACCTACAAATTATGCCTTAGTCTAATGATGTGGGATACTATCTTGATTATTGCAAATGGCACATGAACAATTAAAGATCGTGTTTGATGTAATGAATCATATCAGAGAGGGAGAGAGAGAGTTAACATAAATTTTGTTAGCAAACTTGTTGGGTGGAGATAACCCTATTGACTCGGAGTTTTACATTAAAAATATCAATCTTATTAAGAGAAGTAATNTGTTAGCAAACTTGTTGGGTGGAGATAACCCTATTGACTCGGAGTTTTACATTAAAAATATCAATCTTATTAAGAGAAGTAATCCAAATTTTTATATAGTAGTTATTTGTTTCAACCTTAGTCTATCGATGATTTATCCTTTGGGGTTTGAAGCATGCTTGGTAGACTTGTTTGGTTTAGTTTGGTTTGTGTTTTGATGTCAAGTTATGGAATTTGACGGAAATGATAATTTAAGCACAAAAACGTAAATGTTGAATTGAGGACTATTGTGCCAAGAATGAAAGAGTAGAATTCGTCTTGGAAGCTGATCAAATGATTCAAATCTCTCTATTTTATAAGAGAAACAAGAATTGAATTAAAAATGGCATATTGTTCAAAATATAATAAAATCCAGAGTATAGACTGCGAGAGTTTGAAAGTGATTTTAGGAGTTCAAGTTCAAATTTAACATTGACTCACATTAAAGTATACGAATTGGGTCAGTTCACGCCATATATCAGTGCCTTCATAATAATCACAGATAAATACAAACTATTTTTATTATTTGAAAAATCTCAATTAAAAGAACAAAAATAAAATAAAGTAAAATTCACAGATCATATTCTATTCTAGATAAAAGATAAATGTCTATGCGAAACATGCCAAAGAAGGATTACTTTTACAACCACAAATTCAATTTTAAAATTAAGATAACAAATTCTTTTTGTTTGTCCAAATGTTCGATTTGTTAGATTGAAAAGACTGACTCAATAGCTTATATTGTTCTTTCAATGGCAGGTTCACATGTCCAATTAGAAACCAAAAATCAGTCAACACAACCAGAAAACACAAAATCAATGAGACCAAATTATTCATCTTTGGCTAAGTTCAATAATCTTTTTCTTTCTTTTTATTTAATTTTTTAAAGAAAATCATAGATGGAATTGCGATGGAAATAGTTACTCTTGTGCAAATTAAATCCGGCACAGAAATATTTTCAAATAAAAATAAAACTAGAGAGTTAAAAAATAAAAAAAAAATAAATAAATCGAATGAAGATTATTCTTGTCGCTTAATTAACTTAGGAGGCTTGTATGGTATACAAATTGCTAGGACTTAAATGCTAACTTATTAATCTTCTAGGATCGGTTTGCCAACAGTGATTCTTTTCAAATTAATGGTTCATTTCATGTAGTTTTCCCTTTTCGTTTAAAAAAAAAAAAAACACACACACACACACACACACAATAATATTATCGATTTTTGAAAAAAAAAAAAACAATAATTTTATTTTTCAATAATAGTTTTCCCTTTTCAAATTAATGGTTCCTTTCAAGTTTCAATTTTCAATTTTCAATTTTCTTAGCAGTTGGGCCTCCAGAGATGAATTTTTATCCAAAAAATTCGTTGAATTGGAACTGTTTTTTCTTGGATGTTTCATCCAAACACACACCCTTAATAGAGCCACAATGGCAGAAATCATAGACTGAATATTAGAAGATTTTGTTCACATCGTTTTTTGCCCTTTTGAGATACACAAAAATCAAATGAAATTTCAACATTATGCAAAAGTCATCCACCTTTTGATAATCTTGTGCCTTTTTATTAGATTTTTCTTAGACCTATTTAATTAATCCTTTTCACAAGGGAGCATTGGTTTTTCTCTAAAAGCATACCTACAATTTCGATTAAAACAAAAAGGGCATACAATGCGTGCTTTCTCCACGACAAATAGTAATATGAATACGAGTCCGTCTCTCAAAGGCTATGCTATCAACTATTAACGTTATTCAATTTTAGCTTCGATTTAAATTCGTCTCCTAAATATTGAATATGGTTTGATCTATACACGATAGCGCATGTATCTTTTTCCTACTTGTCACTACTAGTGCTACTTATTTTATTGAGCCAAATGAGGAGGTTTGAAAAATGATCAAGTGATATAGATATTATTTTTGAAAGAATATAATTATTCCCTAACTTATTCTCAATAAAGTCTTCAACAAGGATCAAAATTGGGTGACTAGTGTACTAAAGATATGACTGTGGTCCCAAAGGGTCCCAAGGTAGCTAACTCATACATTATTTTCAAAGTCCACATAACTGCAATAAAAAATGAAGTCGAGCTCAATTGTTCAAGTTATAATTATAAAATTCAAATGTTTCCATGAACTAATCCAAATTTTGATCTTAATTAATAAACAATCATTATTGGGTATAAATTCATTACTCAAGCTAAGTTATACATAGCCATGCAAATGTTTTTGACATATCAATTAAGTCCTTTTTGGTGATATTCAAAAATGTCTTCAAAGCCTCATAAACAATATCTTCATCTCACTCCCACCAGAATTCTCTGCTTCATTTGAAGGCTCGTTGGACTTATCCCGAAGGTGTAGTCCGTTCCCTTGTCTAAGGGTTTGTATTCTATGGCTTGACTCTATAAAATGTCTCAAGCACAACGTCTTTTATAGGTACAAAGGATCCCAAATACACTGTATGAATGTAAGAGACTAATTAATGATTTTTCCTCCATATTATGAATTATAGGATACAAATAATCATTTGGACACATGATTTAAATAAATACATGAATAAAACTAATTCATGTATCAAATTCAATTTTTCATTATTCATGAATCAAGATTCCAACACCCCTTCTTAAATTTGATTCCCTCATGATAACTCCAATCCAAGTACGCAATCTTGTAAATTTATCATTCTTCAATGGTTTGGTGAAAATGTCTGCTACTTGATCATTGGTCTTCACATAAGCAAGCTCAACTTCTTTGTTCTCAATGCACTTTCTAATGTAGTGAAATCTCGTATCTATATGCTTGCTTCGATCATGGAACATAGAATTTTTACCTAAAGCAGTAATTGACTTGTTATCAACATAAATTGGTGTAGCTTCGTTTTGGGACATATGAAGCATCTCCAATAATTTTCATAGCCAAATGGAATTACAAACACACGATACAACGGAAACATATTCAACTTCACAAGTAGAAAGAGTCACGATGGCTGCTTCTTTGAACACCAAGTGAAAGTGGTGTTACCCATGAAAAACAAAAATCCAGTGGTGCTTTTTTAATCATTAATATCACTAGCCAAATCACTATCACTATAACCCTAAATGTTGAAATTTGTAGAAGAAGAATAAGCTAAGCCATAATCAAATGTACCTTTAATGTAGCGAAGTATCCTTTTAACAATCTCCATGTGAGTTAAAGTTGGTGTCTCCATATAACGGCTAACAAGACCAACACCATAAAGAATATTGGATCTTGTGCAAGTTAAATATCTCAAGCTTCCAACAAGTTGTCTATAGAGAGATGGATCCACTTTTATGCTCTCGTCATATTTTGACATCTTTTTTCCACACCCAATGGAAGTATTGACTAGACTGCAATTTTGCATTTTGAACCTTTCAAGAACTTTCTTTGCATAAGCTTCTTGAAAAAAAAAATGTCATCTCCATTTTGTTTTACCTCAATTTTGGGGTGGTATGACATGGGCCTAATGTCAAGTCATCTCAAATTCTTGAGGAGACATTTTCTTAAATTCATCAAACATGTTTTCATTGTTGTCGGTGAAGATCAAGTTAACAACATACAAGTATACAATCATAAAACCTCCAAATGCAACCTTTTTAACGTAAATAGCATACTCATGTGGACATTTAATGAATCCATGATTTTGAAAATACTTGTCAATCCGACTATACCATGCTCTAGGTGGTTGTTTCGAGTTATATAACGCCTTCTTCAACTTCAAAACTTTATCTTCATATTCCTTGACAACATAACACGATGGTTGTTGAACGTACACTTCTTCTTCAAGGAATTCATTCAAGAAAGTAGACTTGAGGTTCATTTGATAAATTTTCTACTTATTTTGAGCTACCAAGGAAATGATTATTCAAATAGTTTACCAAGCGAGCAACGGGGGCAAAGACCTCATTATAGTCAATGGCATGCTTTTGGCTCTAGCCTTTGGTAACAACTCTTGCCTTGTATTTTTTTACTTCTCCTTGTGCATTTTTCTTTACTTTGTACACCCATTTCATGTCAATTGCTTTTTACCCTTCAGGAAAAGAAGCTAGCTCTCATGTATTGTTCTTTTTTTATTGCTTGTATATCCTCATCTATTGCATGCCTCCATTTCTTATCTTTCATTGCCTCTTCAAGCTTCAATGGCTTGGTGTCAATGAAGAGACAAAATAGAGATGGATTATCAATAATTTCAGTTTCTTCATAAATCTATGCAAGATTTCTAATACAACTTGATCCTTCGAAGAGCCTATCATGATGAGATTGATGAGTAGGAGGATGCGGTGGAGTGTTATCTTCACTTGCTTTTTGGCTAGAGTCTCCTTCTTGCAAAGGAAAAATCACGTATTCTTCATTTTTCGAAACATTCCAATCCCACGAGCTTCCTTTGTTGAATTTCGAATCTCTACTAATAACAATCTTTCCATTGAAAGGATTGTAAAACTTATAGCCATTAGAGTTTGAATCATAACTGATGAAAACAAACTTCTCACTTTTCTCATCAAGTTTTAATCTTTTCGCATCTGGCACATGAATATAGGCAATACTACCAAAAACACGTAAGTGAGAAACACTAGGTTTCTTACCACTCCAAGCTTCTTGTGAGTCATGTCTTGAACACTCCTCAACCAAGAAAAATTAGATAAATACATGGCACATGCAACAGCCTCGGCCCACAACTCATTCTCCATACTCTTGCTCTTAAGCATACTACGAACCATGTTGAGGATGGTTCTACTCTGCCGCTCCACAAAACCATTTTGTTGTGGTGATTTTGGAACTGTAAGGAAATGTTGGATTCCATCGGTATCACAAAAATTGTTAAACTCCTTGGAAGTGAATTTTCCACCTCGATCAATCATTAATGCTTTGATTGAGTTGTCACTCTCATTTTCAAACAATGGCTTTGAATTTTTTGAATGCTCAAAAAACTTCATCTTTCGTCATCAAAAAATAAACCCAAATCTTGTGAGAAAAAACATCAATAAATTGCAAGAAATAATTTGCTTAATCATGAGAGGGTGGTTTGATTGGCCCGCACACATCCGCATGAGCAAGTTGGAGTAGCTTTGTTGCTCTTGAGGTGGATTCCTTTGGAAAGTCTCTTCTAGCTTGCTTGCCAACGAGACATCCTTGACAAAGTTGATTGGAATGATTAATTTTTGGCAACCCATTCACTATTTCTTCATTTGTTAAGGTCTTCAAGCTACCAAAATTCAAATGGCCAAATATTAAGTGCCAAAGCCAAGAATTGTCTTCAACACAAGCCTTTAGACATCTTGTATGGTCAATATTAACATTGAGCATAAAATTCTATTCTTCTCCATTGGCACCTTTGCAATCAATTTATGAGAAACATCTCTCAAAGTAAGGAAACGATTCTTCAAGTGAATGTCATAGCCAATTTCAAGTAATTTTCCCAAATTCAAAATATTACTTCAAAGTATGTACATAATAAACTTGAGAAATCAAAAGATGACTTCCATTTTTAGCACGAATAAGAACATCACATTTGCCTTTTATTAGAACTTTGTTTTCATCTCCAAAAACAATGTTGCCTTTTATCGAATAATTTATTGTTGTGAATAACTCTTTGTTGCCACTCATGTGATTGGCGGCACTGATGTCAAGGTTCCACGATTGTTTATCCTTTTCTTCTTTGGTTGCCAACAACAACAACAATTCTTTCATTGCTTCAACATAATTAACTCTCTCCTCATTATTCGTGGTGTCACTCCTAAATTCGGAAGCATAGTGACCATATTTACGACAATTGTAACACTGAACATTGGACTTGTCATATCTTCTTCCGCCACCTCTCTTGGAGCCATAGTTCCAACGCCCTCGTCCTCCTAATTGATTGCTTGATCCTTCATTATTCAAATTTTGTTTTCCATCATTTCTTTCGTTACCATGACCATAATTTCCTCCGGACCACGACCACGATCTCGACCATAAATTTGACTTCTTTCTTGAGATCGTCCTTGCTCTTTCTGTTAACCTCCCAAGGAGACATTTGTCTGGAGAACTTGAGCCATCGGTTCTCCTTTCTTCTGCAATCTTTCTTCATATGCTTGCAAGGACCCCATTAGTTGATCAAGGCTCATGGTATCCAAGTCATTAGACTCTTCAATGGTACTACTAACAAACTCAAGTTGTAAGCGATCTAAGAATTTTCTCAATGATACAACTTTCTTCAATATTCTCCCCATACCACTTCATATGATTGACAATGGAGGACACTTTAGTGAAATAGTTAATGACACATTCAGACTCTTTTATGTGCAGAGATTCGAACTCCCCACGAAGGATTTGAAGGCGAACCTTCTTCACTTTTTCAATTCCCATGAAATTGTTCTCGAAAATGTCCTAAGCTTCCTTAACTTTTGTTGAGGAAGCAACTTTCTCGAACATGGTTTCATCTAAGTCCGTGTGAATTTCCTTTGAGCTTGACTTAAAGCTCCTTCATTCTTTGGTTCATCATAGCCTTTCTTTGCAACTTCCCAATGCCTCTTGTGAGCCGAGCAACGCCTTCATATGTATGCTCCAATGTTCATAATTTTTCTTTGTTAGTTTGGGAACATCAAAAGGAAATGAACTATTTATCTTTGAAATTGCTCTAATACCACTTTGTTAGAAATAAAAATTATGGGATGAAAGGATAGAGAGAAAAATTCAAAGAATTCTCAAAAAAATATTTGAATTCTATTGCTTGGCTTTATAAAATGTCTCTAACAGAACGCTTTTTATAGGTACAAAGGATCCCAAATACATTAAATGAACTTAAGAGACTACTATGAATAATAGGATACAAATAACCATTTGGACACATGATTTAAATATATACATGAATAAACTAATTCATATATCAACTTTAATTTTTCATCATTCATGAATTAAGTTTAATTTCCAACACGTCTAAGGTACAACGTTAGAATATAACACTTTTATAGAAGACAATGATGACAAATCCACTCTGTCATCTCTAAACCTAGAACTAGTGGCTTTGACACTGATGGATCTATTTTGAGACACTTTGAAAAAACATCTTATAAAGTCATTTTTCCAAAATACATTCAGATAAAAGCCCACTGGGAACGTGGTAAATGACGGGTAGAGACTGTGAATATACAAGAAGAAGAAAAAGTATACTTAATACATACCTAAGAAAAAGTATACTTAATACATACCTAAGGGAGGATCGAAGAATGTTTAGAAAGAAGCAAAGAAAAATAGCAAGGAAAAACTTAATATTGACTATGCGGTGACTAGAGATGGAAGAAGAAGTTTTGAAAGCTTCGGACAGGGATGCATTTTGCTTCTGTTTGCTTCCGTTTGGAAGGAGTCCAAAAATATTTTGAACGAATAGGATTTGATCTTGAGTAAGCAAAACGTGCATTAAGCAAAACATGACGGCTTAGGCTCGAAGGCTTGGCTTTAGGCAATAAGTACCCTGCCACTTGCTCAAACGAACCGAAGAGGAGATAAAAAAGTGATCGAGTGGATGAAATCAACGATGTTGATTGGAATGATTGGAGAGATGACTGTCCACAATCCTTCACTCAAAGGAGTTCCATAGCCATTAGAAAGATGTGGAAATCAATACATTGCAAGCTCACTGAATTTGGCATGTGAGAAGCTTCAATGGTAGCATCCCCCATCTCGATTGACAATTGACTAGATTCACTGTGTTTTTCTCTTTTTTAAGGTCACACCAACAATCTTAGCATCTATTCGGTTCAACTTAAAATATGAAATAAAATTTAAGTCGAAATCAACAATTAATTTTAATCATGTATTTCATGGGTTCCACAACATTTTAACTACACATTGCATCATTTTTTTTTTTAATCAAAATCTGCTATAAATCTAATTTTTGTCGAAACCTAATGGAGGCTTACAATATTTTCACAAACTCCTTGACTTTTACAATGCTTTAATTTACGTCCATTTTGTCCAAAGAATTGCCAATATATGAAATTCTAACAATTAATATTAATAATGCTCTCGATTTTTATTTCTCATTTCTTCTTGAAATTTTCACGGGAAAGGATCTTTAGGAGGTGAATACGAAGCTGGTTCAAATCCCGAACGTTTATAGATATGGTCAAATGATTGAATTACGACATGCCAATAAAATTAATTAAAAAAAATTATTCTATTAAAAAGTGGCACTAAGATTGAAAGATTATCATTGAGAAAGAAAATAAATAATAGAGTGTGTGTGTGTGTGTGTCTGTATCTATACGGAGAAAAATTAGATAATCTGCAAAATATTTCTCCATATTAAAAAAAAAAAATACTATATTGAAAGTAAAGTAATTAGTCGTCTAAGTTCTGGAAATAGAATTCTATTAAAGCTTTGAGGAGAAATGTTAGGCCAGAACTAGTCAAGTTATTTGTCAAACATATAACAGGGAAAATCTACATTTTTGGTAGTCCAATTCCATCACGATCGTAAGCAGATAGAGTATTTATTTATAATTTTGACAAGTTTACTATAAAAATAAAATACATTGAGAAAATTCTTATTCTCGAGACAATTTTCTTCATGCATTTAACCCCAATTTAGCCCTCATTAATTTTAAAATGCATTTTTTTTTCTCTTTTCTTTTCAACCAAACATTTTCCAATGAAAAAATATTACAAGTTCAAAATTTTTTCTTCTTTTTTAATCACACACTCTTTAAAAAATTACTATTACAAAATGCATTTTTCTAAAAATCTAATTATATTGGAGCTCAAACAAGGCTACACATCATTTTCCGTATGTTGTAATAATTAAGCTTCTCAAGTTTGAAAAATTAAATATTATGCCTCTAAACACTAGTGTCACATCTCTCACATGGTGCAAGACTAAAAACTAAAATGAGACAGACACGTTAAAGAACTGGTCAAGTACAAGTTTGACAAGGAAATTCATTGGGAGAAAAATAGAGAGAGAGTTGAAATTGAACTTATTTCGATAACTTCATTTCACCGAAAAGTTTCCGTTACAAGTAGTTGTAGTCCTTAATGACCTGGTGGTAGCTTTTCCTTCGGAAAAGTAACAGTACAAGACAATATGCTAACGATGACTAAATATCTTGACGATACATCGAGTTTCTCTTTAAGATCTAAATAATCCCTAGTGTAATATTTTTAGGTAGGATCATTTGATCAAATTTTCATGTCCAGAGGGGCTCCCAAGCCACACCCAATCATCAAAAAATAATGGAGAACTATCATTTGGCTGTTCTTGAGGGCAGTTTTCTTGATTCTGTGACATTTCTTGGCAGATAAATTCCACCAAATTGGCATTTTGGCACTGCAAGTTTAAAATCTCAGCCTGTGCTTTGGCAAGTTCTGCTTGAAGTTCACTAATTTTTTTCTGAAGTTGGCAAATCGAACCAGCGCAGCCATATACCGGATCCCGAAGCCTGGCGTTGGCTTC
This sequence comes from Olea europaea var. sylvestris, assembly GCF_002742605.1. Classification (NCBI taxonomy): domain Eukaryota; kingdom Viridiplantae; phylum Streptophyta; class Magnoliopsida; order Lamiales; family Oleaceae; genus Olea; species Olea europaea. The sequence goes on from NW_019250869.1 coordinate 12,189, forward strand.
ATAAACCATACTATTCACAGCATCTGCTCTTTGAGCTTCAGGAAGTTCCTGCAATATCATATACTAATCAACATACATAGAAAATGCTAAAGTTTTAAGTTTCAAAATTAAAAATTAACAGTTGTGATTATTAACAATTTTTTTTAATTTTTTATTTTTTAAGTAAAACACCTTTTTAAGTTGAGGCAGTTTTTCAATGGGGTTCGGATTCCGTGACCTAATGTGATTACTAACAACTAAGCTGATTATAATCCTTTCAAATTTAACAATAAAGATGTGTGGTTACATATATGGGGAGAGAGAAACATTGACGACATGTCGTTCCAATTAATTAATGAACAAGTTCATGATAAATTCTAGAAATTAAATGATCTAAAAATTAATTAATTAATATGGCATATGATCGTATAAGATAAATTAAGCACCAATATTTAAAAAATCATTTGTTTATATAAGTATCATCGGAAGACTGACTTTATAGTTCCAATAAAAAAATATCTTCTAGTTGCTCGATTCTTTCTTTATGCAGGTGAGGATAGTTGAATTTTGGTTATGAGAGGAAAACATTGGTCATTTTGATTAGGTGCCTACTTCCATTGACCATTGTACCTTTCCCTTTCAGTCGTGACTACATGTGTGATCAAGCAAAAGTTTGAATAAATAAAGGTCGCAAAATTCTAGTCAAAAGAAGAAAAATAAATAAAGACAAATTATTAACTACTACCTCCTTTGTTGTAGGAGATAAAGAAAAAAAATTGTGGGATTAAAAAGAAAGACATTGGTCTTCGGGTTCGAACAAAACGAAATCCCAAAAAATATTGGCTCTTGTATTATAACCCTATTTTGTGGGGATTGAAATCAGGCTTTTTTAAATATATTTTTATAAAAATTGATGAAATATGTAGTTAAAATGTTGTGAATGACATGAACTACGTAGTTAATATTAATTGTTAACTTTAACTTAAATTAAAATTTAGAAATTAATCTCTACCAACATGGGCTAAATTTGTTTTCTTTCTACACCAAAGATAGACTTAGATCATTTGTATAGGCAGACTGTTTGGATACTAAGATCCAAAGTCAGGAAAGATCCAACGCTAAGGTCCCTAAGCAATCACTTCATGGAAAAGGAAGTGATCAAGTAATCCGGTCCAATTCGAAGTCAAGATGGCTGAATTCGTTCTTTGACAATATATTGGTGATAGCCACGGAGTGGTCTTTCTTTACAATATCATAATTTCCATACTCCTTCAGACATTCAATGGATGTGATTAAAGATAAGAACTTACTGAATCCATTGTTTGTCTCATAACAAATTAAAAATACCCACTATTTAACCTGATGATAGAAAGCTTGACATAATTGCTTGTGGTAGTAGACGATTAAAAGGAAAAATTGACTGTATTTTAAATTGTTCAATGATAAAATGTAACGTGGTATTATGTCAAGTTTATGTTGACATTGATATTCATGTAACATGATTGTAATTAAAATACCTGTAACAACTTGATTATGTTACTAGCACCAAAAACTTTGTGGGCAATGGTGAACTTGAGCGGCTCCGACGGCGGAAAATAAGGCGCCAATACACATTTATCCACACATCTGCGGCGGAGGATTTTGCATGCAGCGCAAGGGCTAACTATAATAGCTGGTGGCGGAGAGGATGAAAAAGATCCAGTTGGAGATGATATAGGAGAGAGTGAGGAGGGAGAAGATGCTGCCATCATTGCAGAGGAGGTGACGGTGGTTGCGGTGACGGTTTCCCTGCATTCCATGTTGACACTCTGGGTGTGGATGTGTTTGGTCTGGTTGTACTCCACTAAATGGACAGAGAGGAGAAATTTATAGGAAATGGGAAAAACCCGTCAAGGGGTTTACGGCTGATGAACTGTGAGGCATTCTTATGGCGTACATGTTGCGTCACAAATGACTGAATGAGTTTGTTGACGTGGTGTTTTCAAATAATTTAAATTAATTATCATTTCTTAACATAAATATTGAAATTATACACTCTTTTGGTGAGGTCAGATCAGATTGGACTTAATAAAGGTTAATTTAGTCCAATTTGACATTTGATACAAACCAATTCAGTCAATTTCTGCTGCAAAGCTATGCCCATATTCGGTGGAGAATAAAATCATATTTTATTATAAAATTTAATAAAAAATAATTAAATATATAATTGAAAAATTGTGGATATCACGAAATATGTGATTAAAAATAATTAATAACTTTGATTTATATTAAAATTTACCAAATACTAAAATTATAAGTTTTTCTTAGTATAGTGTAAAATCAAAATATAGTACTTGTTCGATGGTAATTATGAGAATAGGTTTTTTGACTATTGAAGAGAAAATTGGATCCCACTTATGAAAGAAAAAATAAAAAATGACAGCTAACTTAGAAAAATAATAATAAAAAAATTGAATATTTGCGGTGAAAATTAGAACCAAACACGCGCATGCGTGCATACAAACATATAATGATCACATGGAAGAACGAAAGAGAAAAATTGAGAACGAAAATTTTTATGTGCGAAAAACATTATCTACAATTTACTTTTAAAGATGAAAACTTTTATGTGATAGAAAAAATAAAAAATAACAGCTAACTTAGAAAAATAATGATTAAAAAATTGAATTTTTGGGGGTGAAAATCAGAACCAAACATGTGCACACGTGCGCGCGCACACATATAATGATCACATGGAAGAACGAAAGAGAAAAATTGAGAACAAAAATTTTATGTACAAATAACATTATCGAAAATTCACTTTTAAAGATGAAAACTTTTATGTAGAAATCTCTTTTTGACCCTTTTTGACCAAATAACTAAAAAATGACATGTTACGATAATTTCACTTTGAAAAGCTACAATTTTTTGTCAAAAATAAATGTTGAGAAAATTTTCAAAATAAAAGTTTAGTCATTATAAGTGAAATTTGTTATTTTATAAACAATAAGGATGCGTTTAAGTGTCAATATTTTTCATGAAAAATGTATTTTTTCCACCTAAATCAATATGTTTGTACTGTTTGATTACTATTTTTTTCTATGGAAAATATTTTTTTTACTTTTGATCACGTGACCATATTTTTTTCAAAATTAAGGGAAATATTTTCTTTAAGGGAAATATTCTTTTATTTTTCAGAGAATTCACTTTCTCTTTCATCTATCAACTCTCTCTCATCTACCCAACAATAAAAAATTGACATGTATAATATTTTCTAGATTGAAAATTAAATCAATCAAACATGTTTAATTGACAATTTCAATTCAAATAAATTTTAGGCAATTGAATTACCTAGAATTTATTTTCATTTATTTTCTTTCCATGCATATTCAATACTTGCAATCAAACACACCCTAAATTCTTTGATTATGGGTAATTGTTTTCCCTGTTGGTATTTGATAATGAATTTTTGGTAATGGATTTGGGGTTTTATCATAATTAATTAGTTGGGTAATTTCCCCTTAGCATAATCTTAGCTTTAGCTGTTTAAACACAATCAAAAATGCAAAACTATTAAAAAAACACACACAGTAAGGAAAAATGGGAAGAAAGAAAGAAAGTTTCAAGAACTGAAACTTATTAAGACCGTGATTCGTAATAAAATGAAGAATGACTTTCTAATTAGATGTATGATACTCTACACTTAATAAGATTTCCTTTAAACTTAATATTGTACAAAATCTCATGGAACAATATCTCATTACTAGATAAATCATATTGTGAGCCCCATTTTAAGTGAAATATTGCATTTTAAAATAGTGATTGATGGAGAATGTGTGGTTAAAAATTAAGGAAAAGTTTTGAATTGTCGTTTAATATTATTTTATTGAAAAATGTGTGGTTGAAAATGATTTTTGAAAAAATAAATTTATGAAAGAATGGGGCTGAAATATGGGTAAATCATTAATTACCTGACATTGTTGACTATTCTTGATATTGCTAACCCTGAAATCTCCCTCTAATCTCAGCAGGTAAATGGGGTATTAGATATATATTATTTTAAACAACATTAACTAACTTAAACAAACATTAATTCTTGCAAATAATTAAGATTTGAGAAGACATTAGTGTAGCATTGTATTTGACTCATTTCAAGCAAATAAATTTGTGGCAATAGGTTATTGGCCAGTTGAAAAGGTAGACCAGTTAATGTCAATGCTCGAAATTGTGATTTATATTTTTTTTCCTGCTACAACTGACTTTGATTAATTATTATAAGGTTTGTTCAAGAATCTAATCAATGTTTACTTTATTCTTAACCTAAGATAATTAATATGTATATTTCCCATTATTGAATTTTACATTATAATTAGGTCTTAATCACTGTACATATTTTTTATTTGTAGTTAGGAGAATAAGTATGATTGGCAACGGGGGGCGGAACCGGGCATTTTCTCGCCCCGTACCCGCCCCATTACCCGTTTAAAGGGAGGAAGGAAGGTTGCTCTGTTAACATACCCGTTCTTTTTTTTTTTTTTTTTTATTGCCCTGATTCATTCAAATGAGTTAATAATATAGTTATTAATTTTTTAATTAATTTATTTATTTTTAAAACTGAAATTATTCGAATATATTTAGTAAATTAAAATTTTTATTGTTTATCATATTCCTTAGATAATCTTAATTATCATCTTCATTAAAATTAACGAAATTTCGTAGAATTTTTACATGTAGAGTATTGAATTTTTTATTAAAAAAAATAAATAGGGCGGGAGTGAGCCCCTGTTACCCGTACTCGCCTCGGGGCAAAATTCTCTATCCGTTACTCGGCTCAATTATCAGATTAAGCGATCAATCCACACCCCCATTCGGGCGACATCTCACAGGTATTGAATTTGATGAGTATTTTTGTCATTCTTAATAATAACTATAAGAGGAAAGGTATTTTCCTATGATAAGGTGTTTATTATAAAATATTGACATGAAATTCAACGCTCATGCCTTAATAGAGGACTTTAAGATAACCATAGTTCACACTTCAAAATTCATTGCGTCTTCCATGAAGAATGATGACTTGATCGTAACTAAAAACAAAGGGGTAAGTTGATCTAGTCGACCTAGAAGATTAATTGATCACCGTATGACTTTAAACCTATTGTGTGGGACTACATAGCAATTTAAGTTTACAATAATAAAATGACTCGATTTTACTATCAATAAATTTGAGGTGGACAATATGAATTCCTTTCATAACTTCATTTGATGTAGTACTATAATAATGAAAACTCAAAGTGACTCTGCTTTCATTTTAGCTGTCAATCATGAGAATTTTGATACATCACCGGAATTTTGAGGCGAATTGTTAAAAATTCACTAAATATTTTGATATGTATTTACACACTTATACACGTTCCTAAATTAACTTAAAATCAAATTAATCGAGTGAATATCAATTCAATTTATGCTATATTTGACTTTTACAGGCTAAATCGACAATTGAAAGAAATAAAAAGCAAAAAAAAAAAAAAAAAAAGTTAAAATTACGTTTAATGTATTATTCAATATGTATAATTTTATGGGAAAAAATCTAGTATGGTTCATTATGTGTACCTAGGTCTCTGCATAAGGGCTTGTTTTGAGTCTTATGTCCTTTTCATTATCCATTCGAATGCAAAAATATTTTAGGTACACATCAAATGCGATTGCTATCTTCATATTTTGGTGGATTACATAAAAAAAAAAAAAAAAAAAAAAAAAAAAAAACAAAACAAAAAAAAACAAAAACAAAAACAAAAACAAAACAAAAAAATTATTTCTATCTACAGGAGAAGTTTCCTACTTCATTAGGAGAGGACATCATCTTAGAGACGAATTCAAAACTCAAAAATACATTTTACTGGGAACAAATTAAAGAAAAGACTCAAAAAATTATGTTTGAAGATAATAGAGTTTCTTGAAGTTGAAGATAAAGATTGAAAATATTCATTCGATCTTCTTTGTTCTTGTAATAAATAGGTGACATCTATGTCAACTTCTTGTTTTCGATGAATGAATGTTGTAGTTAATTAATTTCTATTCATGGTTATTTTTTTATTTTTCTTTCATAAATTGTGTTGAATTGATGTGATTGAATTATGTTCATGTTTGTTAACGTTAGTTATAACACATTATATTTGTTACGTGTTAGATAGAGAGATTGCATTGTTGAAGCACTCAATCTTGCTTCTCACAAATACTAAGATCTCTACTTGTTTTTACAATTGTCTGAAACTTCTATACATCATTCTAACAAATTATTGAGATGAAAGTTTGATATTTCTTAATATGTTGACTAGCACTTGATAAATGAATGTTAATATTTTATTTAGGATTTATAGACCGGCCAAACAAAAATTGAATTGAACATGAGTAAATTTAATTTACAAAATTGAGGCTTCTAAATATTTTCATAAGTGATTCCTATTTTTTTCTCCATTAGTATTAATTTGCTAATTTTAGTCATTAGTGCGAAAACTCATAAGCTAAAATAATTTTATTGAATATGTGTGATCTTATTAGGGTTAGTTTTAATTAAAGTGAAATTAATAATCAAATTTTGTGGAACAATACTATATTCATGATTAATTATTAATTATATACAACATCATCCATTTACGGGATAATTTCGCAACACCTCATACATTTTTGGGAGCTTCACCTTTAAAATTTTGACACCTCTTAGTGAAATGTCAAAATTCCTAAACTAGGAGTGTCCTAGTGAAAGGAACATAAATATTCATTTCATAGAATGTAACAAATTTTATCTTAACTTTTTTCTAACACATTTTCAACCAAATATTCTCTTACATACAATAATGAAATAATATTACACGCAAATTTAAAACTTTTTTTCTACTTTCAACCATACATTCTCCAAAAATTCACCATTCTAAAATATTTTGTTTTTATCAAATAATGGAGCTCAAACAAGGGCTAAGAGTTCGTTTGATATGAATTTTGAGAAGCCAAAAAGAGATTTTGAGATTGAAAATTATTTTTGACCTGTTTGATTAATTTTATTAATTTTTACTAGTTAGAAGATTTATTAGAAAAAGTTTGTCCAATGTGACTTCTTGTAAAAGTACATTCAAAATCAGAATCTCTTTTGAAAATTAGTTTCCAAATAAAAATTAAGCTCCATTTTTTCTCATTCTTTTTCATTATTTTTTCTACATTACTCATTTTTAATCACATATTCTTCATTAAAATAATATTACACGTAAATCAAAAGTTTTACCTTCTTTTTTAATTATACATTTCTCATCAATTAACTATTTCATAATACATTATAAGAAATTAATGGGGCTCAAATAGGGCCAAAGTAACCTTTTCATAAACGCTTCTACAAAAAGTGAAGGTACATAGAAATAAAAATCATGTCAAATGAAGCCTTATTCATGATACTCATAGTCAATAAATGATGGATGAAATTTTGCCGGACCAAGCTTTAAATGCTAAATTCTACACTATCTTGAAAGATTATCAAACTCGTAGACTAATTTTGCCGTCCAATGCAGGCATGGCTGGGACAGCATAATATTTTAAACTAACAATTGGATATGTGGCAAGCTATCATTAGGTAGTCAATGACCGCTGGGGCTCGTTTGCAACGAGAAATAGACTCCCTTTCGAAAAGGTAAGGATTTAAAAGTTAAAGACCAAATTGGAGGTAAAATATTTAAATAAATGAAAAAAAAAAGGAAAATATTTTGAATGAATCAACTGATTTGATAAGTAAACGGTTTGAATATGAGATTATTTTACTCGATTCTAAATTTTTTACTTTTTTTTACATATAATTGAATATAATGTCATATCAGTTCTAAATTTTTCCGTTGATACAATTCTTAGTATTATTAAGAACAAATGATATGAAACCTAGCATCTTTTAATCATTGACAACGCATTGGAATCTAGAGCATCGTAGTGAAGGATATTGTGCATACACTTGTAGTGCAATAAAGCACGACATTCCTGTACCAGTGTCAACTCTAGTGTGACAGCTTAGTTATTCTTATCAAGTCGCTAAATGTCTACTTTCTCAATTGATAGATTTTTTTATTTTTTATTTTTAGATTGGGAGATACAAGTTCGTATAGAGTATACATGGCATGAATATGGAATTACTTGATTGTAGAGCTATAATAAAAGGTGTTTATGAAATTAAGAGTATAGTAAGGCCATGTTTGAACCTCATTTTTTTTCATACTGAGAATAGATTTTGTAAAAGTGATATATTAAGAACATGTGATTAAAAAGTAAAGAAATATTTTGAATTTTGTGTAAAATTATTTTATTGGGAGAATGTATAGTCAAAAATGAATTTAGGGAAAAATGAATTTGTTAAGAATGTGGCTCAAATAGGATTGAACTTTGAAGTAGAGGTGCACTAAATAGTAAATAATATCATTTTATATTCATCTATTGCATTAAATATGTTAAGAAATTATACACCTATTAAATGTGGGTGATTAATGGATATGTCATTTGCTTCTTTTCTAACTAGATTTGAAAATTAGTCAAGTGTAGTTGGAATGGAGATTGGTAAGATTGGGGAAAAAAAATTCTCTCTTTCTAGATGTCTACATCAGTTTTCAATCGAGTCTGTTTCTCCCTAAAAAGAAAATATTGTATGGTACAAAATGGAAATAAATGTGTGTTGATATCAAAATCTTGGAAGTGGAATAGCTGCCCCACTCTCAAATTGATTAAGCATTGTCTTTTGTCTCTTTTTCTATCAAAATAGAGAATTATATTAATGTGCCAAAGAAATATTTGCTCAGGTAGTGGCACCTTTGATGGTTCAAGTGTAAACTGGCATATTTTAGCCAGTCGCTTTGAAATTAAGCATAAAAGAAAAAAGGTTAATGTTTGAATGACATCTTTGTCTTCTGGTAAAAAATAATTAACATAAAAAGATCATGGTTCCAACATCTCAATCAAATGCATGTCTTGCTTTGAAAGTTGGAATTCCTAATTTTAAGGACTTAGATTGAAATATGATGAATGTCGATGATCGTAAAATTACAACCAACAAATTCCTCTCATCTAATCCGAATTTTCTCCTTCTAAACTCTTTGATTTTGATGATTAATCAGGAATAAAAGAGGAAAGGTTTATCTGGGAGGGAGATATTTTAATTGCAAGCCTTCTATAATTTAGTCACCACACTTTTACCTTTTTCCTAGAACGGCTCAAGTTCGTGAGATAAATTTCTTGATTCAATAAATGTTAAAAACCATTCTCTGTGGGTTTTGGTATTTTTAATTTTTTTAATTTTTTTTATTTTTTGGTAACGTGGTTTTCGACTATATAACCAATTGATATTTGGATGAGCACCTTTTCTTAAATCTGATGAACGGAAAAAGAATACACACTGAGAATATAGTGCGTGAGTGGTCACCCTCTCCCCCTCCACATCCACGTCTTTGGTAGAATGCCCCTAGATAGGTTTAAGCAATGCTCTAAAAAGCTTTTCCAAACGGCATCAAGGCACAAAGCTCAGGCAAAATGTCACAACTTGACAATGAGCACCTAGTGGCACTTTATTAATTTATTATTATTATTATTATTATTATTATTATTATTATTATTATTATTATTATTATTATTATTATTATTATTATTATTTTCAC
>NW_019250869.1:21845-34012 GCF_002742605.1 Olea europaea var. sylvestris
TTCACGAAGCTCGGGCAAAATGCCACAACTTGACAATGAGCACCTAGTGGCACTTTATTAAATTTTTTCCCTTCCTTTAAAAGCTTTTTATTTGACTTTAGTTTCAAATTTTTAAATTACCTTATCTGTACAAAAGTAAAAAATAAAAATACGTTAGAAAATTTTGAGTATGATTTATATCGCTGAAAGTTGAAATTATGAACAGTTTAGCTTTTACATTTCAAATATTTGAAAATTTTATAATTCAATAATTGCAGGAATTATTAAATAAATATAGTATTTTATAATTTTGGATTTTTGGTATGTATTATTTTAATTATTAAATAATTTTTAAAATGATTGAAAATTTAATATAATGTAAAAAATGAGAAAATGCTTTTTATGCTTAGGCCTTGTCTTGTTCAATACCCTTCCATGATGTACACTCATAAAGTCAATCAACTCTCAATTTACTGGGTTTAGTTTATAACTAATTTTAGGTAAGCCTCTTAAAAAATAAAAAAATAAAGAAAATAATTACTTATGAAACATGATCTATGTTAATTAGTTTCATAAACTTTCTATTTGCATTTCTCACGTTATCGTTTTCAACATAGTACAAGGTGTAAAGTGGATGTCTCCTCCCTCTTGCATGGTGCGTGCCCCTATAGAGATCATGCTATGCATATTACCTTAAATGCCTTAGTGTAAAACACTTATATTTATAATAACTTTTAGTTATCGAGCTACCAAAACGATCTAGTAAATATTTATAATCCAAACTTCAATTGTTCAATATTAGATTCGATCAACTCTTCACTCAAAATTTCATTTTCACTCCTGGATTATGAGCTTGATCAAATAATCGATACTATAGTTAATAATTAGACGAGCTTGACCCTAAGATGAATAAGCCCACAGTCTATCCACCTCAAATAATTGTAATTTATCTCAGATACAAAATGAAAACTTTACTCTTCTAATCAATTTTTATTCAGAATTTATACTTACATCACATTTCTGTGTACTGAAATGATAAATCAAGAAATAATAAATAATAAAATTAATTGAGCTCTTTAATATATTACTAAATATTTAGATTTATTTATGAAGTGTGTTGACCTTGTTTTTTGATCGGTCATGTGACTAACAGATCTGGTTCCACTCACTTCCTTGCATATAGCTCCTACACACTTGAGCAAATCATTAGTACACAGCCTTCTTTGAAGATGGGGGAGGCAACTTTGAACACTCTGACTGTTAAAGTCAATCAACTTGTATAAGAATATTGGGTGTGGGATAGGCGGAAGACGTTAAGTCACGTTAGTGTGCAGGTACTAGGGGTATAATATAGAGAATAAGAGAGCAATATTACTATGAGTATAAAATTATATTACTTTCAAATGGCTTAAGTGTGAGCTTTTATAATAGAAAAGATGAAATGTTAATGTTGAATGAAAAGACACGTGACTTCATTTTAACTGTTGAGCCACCGTATCATAGGCATCACAACACTAGTCCTAGGTTAGGAGCATTTAATGACTCTAAAATGTAGCTACCCTATGACATCGGTCTAATTTTTGAAAAGTAGATTGTAAAGTTGACTGATAGAAGATCTGTTGTACGGATGTCATATCAATCAATCTCAGAAGATTTTGTATAGAGGATCTTCTAGGAGATTGAAGAAATATGATTATATGATGTCCTCATGTAGTTGGAGCCTTTTCGCTTCGAATTGATGCAGCATGAGGGTGTATTGCCTCGTTTCGACCATGGGGGGTTCTGTCTCTTCATGATTGTCCGCTACCACACACACACACACACACACACACACACACACACACACACACACACACACACATATATATATAGACTTTTCTATCTACTTCCTGTAATCTCCAAGATATTGTTGTCTCCTCCAACTTTTCGATCTTGTACAATTGTCTCTTCCAAGTGAAATTCCAAGAATCTCCAATTCCTGTGCTCTTCCTACGCTTGCAGCCCATCCTTCCTCAATCTTCAGCAGCTTCTAAAATTCCAAATAAGAAAGTACATTCTTTGTTGTACAAAGGAAGTTAGGGGTTTTGAATTCAAGGATTTGATATTTTTCCAATTATGTGGTAGTAGATTCTCAAGAATGACTGTATTGAATCAAGGTATGAACAGGCTCTTAGATCTTCAAAGTATGTTATGAATATGATATGTAAGAGAGGTATAATGTACAACCACCTTAGAAAATCGCGCAAGGCTTGGATATTTATAGTTAGGGTTGTTTAGGTATTATATGTTGTGTAAAACTTTCCAAAATCGTGAATTGAGGTTGGCCGAATAACACTTTCGCACAAGCGACCCTTCAATGAGAAGCGAGCAATAGACTTTCGCTTGAGCGAAGTCCGAGCCTGAGCGATGATCATTATGTTTTTGTCGCTCGAGCAATGTCTTGCGAACAGCTAGCAAAAATGTGTCGCCTCTTCTTTCCTTATTCTGGGGTCAAACCCTAAGTTACTTAACTCATCAATACAAAATTGCATCTAACTCCTTGGCTTTTACACATGTTCAATTTAGTCCTTTTTGTTTATAGAATCGTCAATTACATAAAACCTAACAAACTCCCCCTTTGACATTCTGTGACAAAACTATACAATTGAAATCAAGGTAGTAAAATAAACAAAACTAAACTACCCAAGCCCTGTCTTTTGCATTCCTTGTTATATATTTTTCCTGAAATCAAAAACTCAAATACCCAATGTAATAGCACGTGATACAGGAAATATAACAATTGAAGCTCATAATCATAAATAAGCATTCTAATTTGAGACGTGACATTAATGTCAATCAAAACATCGATTGAAACACTAACATCACAAAACATCAAAACTTAAACAACTATGCATTATGATATAGAATGCAAATTCTCCCCCTTACTGCAAACTCTCAACATTATGTAGTATCAAAATGTATCTATGTTTCTCTCCAACGGCCCCTAGACATAAAAATGCAAATGTGTCGTAAAGTGCAAATGTCAATGTATGTAACTCTCCCCCCTCGCTCTCCTCTTTTTGTCACAAATGACGAACGAAGAAATATCAAAATCAATATACAGCAACTCAAACATGAGTTGATATCATGCACAAGCAAAATTAACAATTAGTAAACCTCCCTATATACTTATTTTAAGTTAAAATGGAATAAATTATATAAATGATCAATATGTGTAAAATGTCACTAATCCTTTGTAAGTAGAATTTCAAACCTTAATTTTGTGAGAAATGACATACAAAACATCACTGCCAATAACTTTATTCTCATACTTGTGAAAGTCAAACTATTAAGTACATTAGGACCTTTAAATGAAACTCATTTTGCATCTATATTTTGACCTTTTCTTTTCTCCCTTAACTTTGAGCATACAACTTTCACATTTTTCAATATTTTTAAAGCTCATCAATTTTTATATCTTAAGTGCAGGTCTTTCTCCAATAAGCGAGTAAGATGACCTTTATAGCAAGCTTTAGGCCAGTTAATACAAATCAGTTGACCATAGGCACCAAGTTTTAATAATGACTTAATTGTTCGAATCAAATAGGCTCTGAAGAAAAACATAAGATATTGAACTTTTTATTATTATGGGATACACCTAAACTTAGGTCTAACAAATTTGGTCAATTTATGTTCAGAGTCACCTTACAAATAAGTGACTATCATCCCAAATCTGACACACGCGGTTAAGTCTCACTTACAATATCATAGTCTGTGCAGTGCAGATAGTATATGAAGACACCTCCACTAAGTATTCCATAGCAACCTAAGCAAGCAATGAAAAATATACTATAGTTCATCAATTATGCCTATACATGATCACAACACACAAGTTCAAGAATGTTATATATTACCTAACAGAAACAAGTAAACAAATCAGATGCATGGACCAATCAATTACACAACTGATAAAGCACAGGCATGCATCAAGATTACTCATTTTTCATCCAAACTTGCCTAGTGGGAGAACAATTCCCTGACAACTGTCACCAACTTGGTCAAACAAGTTACTTGATCAGTAAGGAATCCAATCCGAGGCACAAAATCCTAATTTTATTCATATTTAAACTCTTATTTCTATGTCTGTTTAGGAATTGATGACACATAGGGCATACATCCTAACTCACCACAGTAAAAATATGTAGGGATAAATCTAGGACCAATGTTGTGTGATCTCTAACGTCTATTCTTAGGTCGACGTGTCCTACGCTGTTTGGTAGACCTCTGTCCTATAGATCCATTATTCTTAGGTTCTGGGTTAAGCACATGTTTTGGATGGTCAATGGTAGGGACAAAAGCCATCTTTGAAGTACTAGCAGTATTCTCTTTAAAACCTAGATCTCCCCTATTACCAACTGGTTTGCTAATACCTAGAATGTTATCTAGTTTTTCAGAACTATTAGAAAAGGCAAATAGTTGAGACTTAGAATACTCAATGTCACTCAAAAGGTTCTTAACCTAGATTTCTAATGTCTCATTCTCAATAGTCAGTGCACTAGCTTTCTTAGAGGACTTTTTAAGCTCACTAGTAAGATTCCCAACCAAAGTATCTAAAGATTTGTTCACGGATTTTAACTTACTCAGGAATGAGATAGATTCCTGAAGGTCAACTATATATTTTTTCTCTCAAGCTCAAGTTCCTTGACCTTAGCACATAAAGCATTATTCTTAGTCATGATCTTAATATACTCCTCATACGTTTTATCGTACGCCTCATGTATATCCTCCTCACTTTCAAAATCTTATTTCTCATTCCTATCTACGTCCTTAGCCTCCTCATTTTCCTTCTCGGATCCTCTCCTCATCCTTGTAGTGAAGGCAATAAACTTCCCACTCTCCTCGTGAGTGGTTTCTAAGATATCCCAAATATCTTTAGTGACCTTACACATCGATACGTGCCTAAACTCTTTAGGTGATACTGTCATAAATAGAGCATATAAGGCTTTACTATTCCTATTGCACTCATCTAAGTTCATTGTAGTCCAATTAGCAATAGGAGTGAGAGTTACTACATTATCAACAGTAGTACTAGGGTAGTCCAACTATTAACTACATTTAACCAAATATGTTCATCCATAAATTTAAGGAAAGCTCTCATTCTAACTTTTCAATATGCATAATTACTACAATAAAAATATGGCAAGACAGTCAATGAATTACTCATCTAGACAAATTAAGGTTAGGACACGAATTTAGGCTCTAATATCACTTGAAAAACCTATAACGCTTTGATACCATTTGAAATTACAAATTAAATTCGACCTTACGTGCAGAATGTACAATTATAAGCAACAAGTCACTTGTTAATAATTTCTAGATAGTTAACCATACAAGTCCAATTTCTCTAAGTTGAATTACCACAGTTTGTAATATGGAAAACAATAAATAACATCAATATGATGACGGAGAAACCTCAACTGGGTAAAAATTTCGGGATTGTTAGTTATTTCCACTATAGACAACGAACGTTACAGTTAAATGCTGTCTAGCCAACTCCACTAAACTTTTCGATCTACTTTCTGTAATCTCCAAAATACTGTTGTTTCCTCCAACTTCCCCACCTTGTACAGTCATCTCTTCTAAGTGGAATTCCAAGAATCTCCAATTTTTGTGCTCTTTTTGCACTTGTAGTCCAACATTCCTCAATCTTCAACAACCTCTAAAGTTCCAATTGAGAAAGTACCTTTCTTATTGTACAAAGAAAGTCAGGTGTTTCAGATTCAAGTATTTGATGTTTTTCCAATTATGTGGTTGTAGGATCTCAATAATGAATGTATTGAACCAAGGTATGAGCAAGCTCTTGGATCTTCAAAGTATATTATGAATGTGATATGCAATGAGGCACTATGTACAACCACCTCAGAAAATCGTGCAAGGCTTGGGTATTTATAGTTAGGGTTGTTTTGGTTATTATAGACTGTGTAAAACTTTCCAAAATCACGAATTAGGGTTGGTCGAATAACACTGTCGGTCGAACGACCCTCCAATGAGAAGTGAGCGATAGACTTTCGCTCGAATGAAGTTCGGGCAATAGGCTAGTGACGATCATTCTTTTTTGTCGCTCGTGCAATGTCTTGACGAGTAGCTTCTTTCTTTATTCCGAACTCAAACCCTAACTTAACTAACTCATGTATACAAAATTGCACCTAACTCCTTGGCTTTTACGCATGTTCAATTTAGTTCTTTTTATTCACAAAATCGCCAATCACATAAAACCTAACATTCACCAACACTCATGATGGTTGGACGCCTATTTTATTCAAAGATGTATTCTTTTGAGTAGATTTCTTTTCAAAATTTATTATTTTTCAAGGATAACTTGAAACACTCCCAATTGAAATATACTTGAAACATTTCTCTTCAAAATTTCTACTTCCTTTTTATTCAAGAATAAAGCATTTTTCAATGGAAAAGTAAAATATACTTTTTGGTAATCCTTTCTTAAAGGGTTGCTTATAGTTAATTGTATGGTTTCTCATAGATAGTGCCAATTCATTGACCTTATTTTTTGATAGATGATGTGGCCAACGGATCTTGGCTCCACTCATTCCGAAATGTATAGCAAAATTATTAAAAGTACGTGACTTTCCCCAAAGATGGGGAGACGACCGCAAACACTTCAACAATCAAGTTGTCAACTTATATAAGTATATTGAATATGGGTTGGGCGAAAGATGTGAGCCATTAAAGTACGATCGTCGATGTAAAATAAAGAGAATAAAAGAGCAATATTACAATTTAATTTTATACTTGACCGAATGATGATTTTGAAGACTTAAAAACCCATTAATCTCGAACATTGAATCCTTGGGTTTAAAACTTGAAAAGTATTATGAAATTATTTTTACACAATTTAGAGTGAGAATGAATTTGTTTTGGTATGAAAAATAAAAAATAATCAGGATGATCGTTACAATATTTCTTGTCTCTTTCCTGATTTGGCCTAAATTTTAGCATTTATCAATCTGGATCATTATATCACATTATTTTAAATTGAGACGTGATTTGACGATTCAAATCGCATCCTATATGGAAGCTCATGGCTTCGTAATGCTTAAACAATCTTGCACTCTTTAAGACACAAAAATAGTTGAATAACCTTAGTTAATTCCATTAAATTCCAAAATACTTGCAAAATTGAGCCTCGACAGCCTTGTTGCCTAGTCTACGTGCTTAAGCATGCACTCACTTGAATCCAGTTTCGGAGCGAGATCGTCGTTTATTTACTTTGACTCAGCTTCTTAATCAGTTGCCATTTTAGTATAGTTGAACTCTTCCATAACCATACACATATAAATGTATTTATAAGTTTAATTATCTTCATCTTCATCATCTTCTTCTTTTTAACTAGAAAACTTTAAATTTCTACGTCAAAACATTATTATTAAACATTCTCGAACATATAATTGATTTCTAATTTGTTATAAATAAAATTTGAAGAGTTCATGTTGTCCATATTAATATTTGATTTTATTATATATGAAATTATTACCTTATCGTTATCACTTGAAGAAGAAAGAAAAAACAAGAGAAGTATTTATTTATTTGAAAATGTGTCTTTTCTCATGATCAAAATTTCCAAGTCCTAAGACTTTATTAGTATATGTTGAAAGATTTAAATAATAAAATCATTGCAATGAACATTTTCAACACCTTATGTCAAGTTAAAAAATTGGAGCATTAGAATTTCCAAATCCAAGATTTTATTAGTTTATATTGAAAGAACTAAATAATAAAATCATTGCATTAATCAACATTTTCAGCACCTCTGGTCAAGTTTAAAAATTGGAGCAATGCTTCATCATCTAGTGTACATACCTATAATTAATTCACAAAGATAGAACTTTATTCTAACATATAAGCAAACTCTATCAAACCAGAAGAGTTTCAATATGTTACTTTGTCAAGACTCAACAGATTAACGGACCAACATTTTACGATCGAGAATTGAGGCTAATTCTCTTAAATTTATCCACATGATCATTATTTGGAGAAAAGTAATAAGATGAAAAAATATAAATAATAATAATAATTGTCAAAGCTTCACTATATAAAAAATTGTTACAATTATATAAACTTTTCACTCACCAACCCCTCGTAAGTATCGTATTAAAAATGATTATTCAAGATTCACCTTACTTACAAATTTCTATTTTTTGAACTAACTACAAAGAACGAGAAAATTCGTAGAAGGCTAACATTACAAATTTTCTTCTCAATAATCCTAATCACTTTCACGAAAGGGGAAAAATGCCAATTTATAATCAACGTCAACTGAAATCTTGACCTAAAAATTCAGTAATGATTATTTGGAAACTTTGAATTTACGTTTATAAATCTGATGGACCTACATCTAAGAAAAGAACGAACAAGCCAAAGCAGAAGGTAAGTTGTGTTCACAATAAAAATTATACTTCTTATTTGCAGCTAAGATCCCTTTACTTTGGTTCATTTGAGATAAGAATCCCAACATTTTAATGCTCTATACTTCAGTCTTACCCTATTCTCTCTATTCTAACAAAACAAACTTGTCACGAAGTTAAATTTGAGAACAATAAATAAATACACACTGAACTGAATAATTGAAATATTTATATATTTGAAGAGTTGAAAATGATTCTATTTTTCCGAGGTGTGATTATTGCAAAACTCATTCATATTTAGCCACAGTTTGGTAAGAATTGAAATCAGAATTTTAGTAAATTTTGATAAAATTGATGAAATGCGTTGTTAAAAAATTATGGGTTCCATAAATGTATTGTTAAAATTAATTATTGACTTTGACTTGTATTAAACATTTTAATCAAATTTGTAGTAAATTTTGACAAAAACTGATGAAATGTGTGATTAAAAAATTGTGGATTCCATAAAATATGTTATTCTAATTAATTATTGACTTAATTCTTACGAAAAAAGTTCTTAATTATGAAAAATCGTATTGAGTGTCACTTAGCTGGAAGTTGGCTAGACATGTAAGTGAGGACCCTCACACGGTTGCGTACATTCTTTCACTTCATGATGCTTTTAGTTTATTGTCTAAAATTCCAACATGTTTTCTGGGAACCCACTAAAGGGAATTATTTTACGCGTTTGTTATTCCCATGGATAGATGTATGTAACCATAATGGGATCTACAATTAACAAGATGATGTCATATCTACCTAGCTAACAAGTTATATTGAAATCATTTTCCTTTTAGTCCAATTTGATAATTCAAATAGAGTTTACATAAGACAACATATTGGACTTGAACACCTCGGCCTCTTGGGAATTCTTCAAACTCCAACAAATGATACAAAGCTACTTTTCATAGAACATTTTTTTCCATCTATAGGGGAAAGTCGTTTATTCAGTATCGATCATGTTTCAGGCCTCAATTTTGAATTTTTGTCTAGGATCTCTAGTATGGAATAAGCCGATCATCTGCTTTGGGATCTTATTGAACAAAAAGGTTGATATTGTTCTTCCATTGATCAAGAATTCCGATTAAGAAAAGTATCATCATCATTCAATTTTCGTTCAAATCAATTTTAATTGAGACTGCACAAATATGATCTACCAAATGGCCAAAGGTTTGGCAAACCATGACCAATCCTGTTGTGAATTTGGCACAGATATTGGAAATTTCAGGGTTTGTCCATGCCATTTCTTATTATTAGTTTCTTGAATAACAAGATTAGGTAATAACAACTACTAATTGTTTTTGACAATATGTTTTATTTAAATAGTGAATTTGTCATTTCATCAGTCAAGGATAGATAGCATCCTAAGATAGTTAGTCTTTGATAATTATATTATTATAATATCACTAACTTATTTGTTGAAATAAATTTTGTTGAAATAAATTTTATCGTATGGACCTATTAGAGAACAGGATATAGAGTCAAATTTTGACAGTGGAGTAGTTTTCACAAAATCAAAAGCTTTTCCTTGAGTTCTCAATTACTTGGTCGATCGGACGATATTAGTTGAATAACCAAAGTAGAAGAATGCATAGTGATCACTGACCTAGATTCACAGACCATGGCATATCGAGAAATATCATTATTGATACGTCAACCACCAGGTCATGAGGCTTTTCCAGGGGAAGTTTTCTATTTACATAATCATGTCTTAGGCTGAAGCTTTTATGAGCAAATCAAGACAATCTAACTCCTACCCTTGATTTAGATATTAGTTGTAGTAGTGTGGGCATATGAGAAGATGATTCTCAACCTTTCAATTGAAATGATAGTTTCACCACCTAGCAGAAAGGAATAGATTAGTAGATTGTAAGTTAGACCGCGAGGAGAGCACATGCTTGGCATAGATATGTTGCAGATCGTGATATAAAGTAAAGAAAAAGTTATTGAAGTAGTTATTATTATTATTTTTTATTTATTTTATTTTATTTTTATTTATTTATTATTAATTTTTTTTTAGGGTTATTTTAACCCACTAACCCCATAACGGTTTACATAAGTTTTTTGTCCAAATCAATTTTAATTGAGATTGTACGTTCAAATACAATTGGTTCTACCGAATACCAACACGAACAAGTACTGAAATCCTCTTAATATGTAAATGGCTATAGGTTTGGCCTTGACCAATCCGATGCAAGTTTGGTATAGGTATTGGAAATTAAGATTTTAGATGCCATTTCTTAATACTTTTGTTGACACGCTAAAAGTGCAGCCCAATTCGAATAGTCCAAAAAATGAAGCTCAACTGGGCAATTCAAAATAAATGCCCAAATAGAGTTATTAATGAATGCAGTGGAAGCCCACGAACGCAGTAATACCATCGTCCAAATTTGCAAGACGCCCAAGATCTGAGCGAATGAAGTGCCTTGCAGTCGTCCAGAGTATGACCCTGTTCTCGCCCAAACCTTCGAATCGCCCAGAATCTTAGCAAACATAAGATGTTATGGTTATCCAAAAGTGCAATTATTGAAGCAGTTATTGGGTAATCTTATCACGTTCCACGATTCAAGGATGTTCAGTTGAGGACGGTTGAACGACAAAGAATAATGGCAGCAGTTAGAGACGGCAGTTCCACGATAAATTGGCCACCATGAATAAAGTGGGCAGTTATAGAGCAATTAAGCGGTTTCTAAGCGGTTGATCACAAAGAGAGCATCAAGAGAATATAAAAGGAAGAAAAGATATAGAGCAAAGGACCCCGAATCAGACACTCTCAAATAGAGAATATGTAATTTCAATTCCTTAGTTTAGATTTAAAACATTTCTTTTCAGTACTCGTGTGTTTGCGCCCCTTGGAGACATTCTATTTAAGTTCCAATTGTAAAGTCATCGCCAATAAAACACCCCTTTTTGGGACTTTGTCTCAAGAGATTTGTTCCTTACACAATGGTCTGATCCTTTTTTAATTGTTAGTGACAATCCGCGCGAAACAATTTGGCACACCCAGTGGGACTTTGGTGTTCGGTGTTGAAGATACAAAAGGTGAAACAATATGCCTCAGAAATCCGATAAGGAAGCAGCAAGTCAGGGAGGAGTCCAGTCTGTGATCGAGCGATATGAGGAGCAGCATAGCTCTCCACGAACAGATGGACAGAATCAGAGCAATCACAGTCGTTACGAACTAATGACAAAGTTGAGTCCTCGAACCATGCATGCATTACTCGAAGAACTTACACAAGATGTCGTTGAACAGGTAAACCTACGAAGTATTCATAATATGGAAAGATTTACCCAGAATGGGAATGCACATTATGATAACATGGCCAAACAACTAAATATTTTGAATGAAATAATGAATAAGTTAGTAGGCCAAATTTGTCAGCCAGTTTTGCCTCTTACAAACCACTTTCAAATTAGGACAATTGTGGGACATAATCCCCCAGTTCTAAGTTTAAATCAAGGGGTAGAACCAGCGTTTGATCCCTCTACTTCAAACTAGGGGGTGGTGCAATACCAAATCAGAATAGTGGCATTAATACATCTAACTTGAGGGGTAATCCAAATGTAAGAGATAATGTCCTAAATAATGGGCAGAATACTCCACGTGTTAATGAGGGAATAAATGTTCAGACTAATGGTAACAATGGCCAAAATCATGGTAACTTCGTTACCAATCAAGGACCAAATATCGGGCCTCAAGCAAATCAACCGGTTAACCAACCTGTAGGAATTCCATATGACCCCAAC
>NW_019250869.1:34209-36248 GCF_002742605.1 Olea europaea var. sylvestris
AGGAGTAGCCTTCTCCTGATTCATCAATTTGCCAACAAACTCTGTTCAAAATTCACACTGCAAAGTGGTAACGTAACTGATTACCATAAAATGAGGCTGTTCCCTAGTTCATTAACAGGAGTAGCCTTCTCCTGATTCATCAATTTGCTAGCAAACTCTGTTCAAACATGGCAACAATTAGAGCAATTGCTCCACGCTCAGTTTTATAAGATTGAGTCTGAAGATACTTTGGCAATTTGACGAATCTACGTCAAATGCCAAACAAATGGGCAGAAGGTTTCCTTCAAAGGTTCAAAACAGCAAGAAGTAAATGTTTTGTACCTTTGTCCGAAAAGGAGTTTGTCAAAATCGCTCAAGGTTGTCTAAGCTTTGATCTGAAGAAGAAGTTCCAAGACAAGAAATTTCCTGATCTTTTCCAATTGAGCGCGAACATGATTAGGTATGAACAATTAATAAGAGAGGAAGAACAAATGAAAAATTCTAGTAAAGGGACTTATTATAGAGACCTAAATTTTGATGTTCATACCGTTAACGACGACTATTACGATCAACCGAAATGTGTTTGGCCGAATTAGTTAAAGGAGACACATATACTTGTCCTATTCCGAATTAGTTAAAGGAGACACATATACTTGTCCTATAATGGCTAAACCTAGACCGTCAGGCAAAGATGAGCCTATAAAAGATGAAAATATAAAGGCTAGAATGTTCTCGTTCGATGTAGCCAAAGCTGACCTTATATTTGATAAATTATATAAGGATAAGCAGATAAAGCTGAGCAATAAGCATAAATTGCCAAGCTTTGAACAAATTAAGGGTAAAAAATATTGTAAATGACATAATGTATGGTCACATTTGACTAACAACCGTTTGGGTTTTCGCCATGTGTTACAGGATGCCATTGAAAAAGGACGAATTACGTTCGAAGATAAGAGGAAGATGGCAGTGGATGAAAATCCTTTTTCACAACCACTGGGAGTGAACATGGTGACAGCTCGTTTCAAAAACAAATTGCCAAAATTCAAGTTAGTTATAGATGATGGAAAAGAAGACCCTGGACCACATCCCAGTGTCTTTGAACGCATCAAAGGGAAGGAGCCCAAAAAGGATGAAGACGTCTGATATGTAAGATGCAAAAAAGAAGTGAGTGCAAATGTAGAGAAACCAGGGATATGGCAGCATCACCATCGCCCTAATTTTTTCCCAAACGCTCAGCCTGGTATTGGGTAAGGTACATCGTTCTATAAGGGACTGCCTTTTGAGAGGCAGTTCAGGCCAATAAATAATGGGAGAACATTCAGACCGCAACCTTGCCAACAAAATGTATGGCATTCATTCCAGTATGAGGCTGGAAGGGGCGATACCTTTCAACAAGATGACTAGAACCCAACAAAGGCGTTTTCAACGGAACTACGGGCAAATGATGAGGCAACAACAGGGAATGCTGCGTCCTAAGGTACCTAGACTACTCGAGGCGGCCAATCAGAATGTTCTCAAAGACAGTGAAGAGACTGATACAGGCGAACCTATGGAAGAATTGCCAGAGACTTCTTCTGGGAGATCGAAGTTTGAACGAGACAGAGGGGATGGAAAAGATTCGGATCAGCCCCTTACTATCCAATTTGGTACGTTACCTCCTGTCGTAGCTAATAACTATTTATTAGCCAATGAGTTCAAGAATAAAGAGAAGGGAGAAGAAAAAAAGGAGGATAACGAAGAGGAAGCATGCATGCTGGAATATGAAGAAGGCCAAACTTCTAGAGAGACCTACAATGGTGAAGAAGATGATGGTATGACAGATATCGAAGAAGAAATCGATCTGGATGCAGAAAGGAGAAGAAGAGGAGTATCGTACAATACTTTGTTGAAACAATTACATCGAGAGGGAATTCATGAAGTAGACTTATTGGGAGAACCATCTGGGCGTTCTTTCAATTTTTACGTGCTGTACGAGACGCCCAAAAAGAAGAAGAAAGTGCCTCGCTCTGAAAAATATGGATCACCTTTAAGAATAATGCCTCTTCCCACAGGTTGGATAA
>NW_019250869.1:38350-46449 GCF_002742605.1 Olea europaea var. sylvestris
TACGGCCCGTAACCGTTTATTTAATTTCTAAAGTAAATTTGGTTAAGTATATATTCTCTCGCCCTATTTTGCACCAAAGGGTAAGCCTTTGGACATTAGCTTTATTAGAATTCGAAGTACAATACATACCCCAAAAGGCAGTAAAAAAATAGGTTTTGGCTAATTTTCTGGCCGATCATCCATGCCTTGATATGTCTGAAGAAATTGAGTTAGAGATCAATTCATTTGAATTAAAACCTTGGGTTTTATATTTCGATGGATCGAAAACCTCTAAAGGTGCAGGAGCAGGAGTAGCATTGATAAATCTTTTAGGGATTTGTTACAAGTTCACATTCACTTTTGACAGGATGTGCACCAACAATCAGGCCGAATACGAAGCCTTAGTCATGGGCCTAGAATTAATGATAGATATGAGAGTAAAGAATGTAATCGTTAGAGGCGATTCTCAATTGGTAATTCACCAATTGATTGGTGATTTTAAATGCCAAAGTAATTCCATTATAAGTCAGCATGAAATCGCCCAAGAATTGTTGGAAGAATTCGACCAAATAGAGATTCAATGTGTTGACGTAGCGAACGAATTGGCCCAGATGGCCTCAGGGTACTCAAAGGTTTTAAACTGGAAGTCTACTTGTGAGTATGGAACAATATTGTCCGTGATCCAAGGAAGGGCGAGAACGATTGAAATTCATTGAATACAAGATGAAGATGCAATAGATTGGAGGGCAGAAATTAAGAGGTTTCTTAAAGAACATAATAAAGGAGATAGTAGAAAAATGAAGTTGCGTTTGCTAAACTATACACTGATAGATAAAGAGTTGTTTAAGAAACGCTCTGATGGTATATTGCTAAAATGTATAAGTTTGCAAGAAGCCATGACGATTATGGCTGAAGTGCACGAAGGGATATGTGGAGCTCATCAAACTGGCCAAATGATAAGATGGTTAAGTATTAGGAATGGGTATTTTTGGCCAAAGATGGAAGAATCATGCGTTCAGTATGCAAAGAGTTGTCTACCATGCCAAAAGCATGGTCCAATACAAAGGGCGCCAACACGAGAGATGACACCTATTATTAAACCTTGGCCGTTTAAGGGTTGGGCGATAGACCTGATAGGAAAAAATTATCCCTCATCGTCCAAACAACATACCTTTGTTATAGTTGCAACTGATTATTTCACTAAGTGGATAGAAGCGATACCTTTAAAGGAGATCACCCAAAAGAATGTCATAGAATTTATTCGTGATCACATCATTTATAGATTTAGAATTCCACAAACTTTGATGGTAGATCACAGAACATCTTTAAATGGGGATCAAGTGAATAAATTCTTGAACGAGTTTGGAGTTAAATTAGTGAACTCCACACCATATTACGCTCAATCCAACAGACAAGCAGAATCTTCTAATAAGATTCTAAAAAATATCATAAGGAAAATGATAGATAAAAATGCCAGAAATTGACACGAATGTCTAAACAAGGCCTTATGGGCTTATAGGACGTCGCCTCGGTCAAGTACCAAAATTACTCCTTTCCAACTTACTTATGGACAGGAGGCCGTTTTGCCTATGGAAATCAACGTGCAATCGATCAGAGTGTGTTTGCAACATAAATTAAGTGGTGATGAGTATACCGAATCACTAGTTAAAAACTTATTGGAGTTGGACGAATTAAAGTTGGACGTCCTAGATAGATTGTAAGTTCAAAAATGAAGAATGGCTAAATTTTATAATAAAAAAGTTATAGCCAAGTCGTTCAGCCTGGGCGAATTGGTTTGAAAAACAATACTCCCTTTGGATAGCAAAGATTCAAAGTATGGCAAGTGGTCGCCCAATTGGGAAGGACCATATAAAGTAAATAATGTGTTGCCTAATGGAGCCCATCATTTGGAAGATTTAGACGGCACCAAGTACATGAGGTTCATTAATGGCAAATATCTAAAAAAATATGTTCCTTCCTTATGGGAAGTGAACAAATAAAAGCGTAATCAAATCGCGTTGAGCGATCGTAGATTAAAAGGGGTCAGAGCGAAATGCGTTCAAATAAATTCCTTTATTATCAAATGTTCATTACAAAGCTGCAAAATGCAAAATACTAAATGCTCCACAAGCTACAATTAAGAGCAAACTAATCTCCCGGTCGATAGTCGAGTAAGAGGGTGAACTGGCCCTAATTGCCATCCTGATCATATAGCTGCAAAGGCAAGCAGAGAGGCCGAGAAGCACTCTCAGTAAGCAGAAAGGAAGAAGAAGCACCCTCACATCACCTTCCTAAATGCATCGCTATAATAATGGGTAAGGAGACTGAGAACCAGTTTCAGCAAGCAAGTTGGCTTGCAAGCGTTCTCAAAAATTGTCTTCCATCATCGAACTCCTTGTAAGGAACATGGAGACGATGGGAAGTACTTTGCTGGCCAAAGAATATTTTCTATATCTCCCATACCAAAGGTGACATCAAGAAAGATGGCAAAATGGGCGGATCAAATGACCCATTTCCATGGAAGACGAAGGTTTTGGATCGATTGTCAAAATGCCAAACAATGGTAGCAAATTGGTTTTGAAGAAGAGAATGGAAGTGAAAATGACAAGTGTGGAATATAAGTGCATTTATAGAGGCATGAAGGTGAAGAGACCGAATATGAATAGCCACATTCGTGCCTAGTAACTAGAATCAAATGGCCCGAAGTTTTGGGAAAAGAGACAGAAACACCAAGAGAAAATATGCATGAATCTTAGCATAAAGCAGTTAAATGCTTGGGGGGTTGATGATTAAAGACAATGTCAGTAAATACACAAGAAAACAAATTAATCGTTCATTAATGATAATGGCTGCTAATATGTTCAGAATTACCAATGGACATCAGTACGAGGTTACAAATGGAAAGTTAATACGAAGTTACAAAAAGAAAAGTTGAGGCATTAAATGTCTTAATTACAATTCGCCCCAGATTGAACGAATTCTTTCCCTAAGTCTCTCCCAATCCTCGCTCTGCTGAGAAGTAGTGACATTTAATTCAGCCACAAAATCATCATCAACCTTCAGCTTCTTGTACTGCTCGACTAAAGACTTGGTTCGCTCAATTCCTTGGGAGGCATTGCATTTTTTTGCAGCCATTCTCGCCTTGTAGTCGTCCATCTTTGCTTGAAGTTCCTTCATCTGTGCAGCCAAACTGGTCATCAAAGAGTTTTCAATCATGATTTCAAAAGAGATTTCTTTCAGTTCGTCTTCGGCTTTGTTGATCTCCAGAAGCAAAGACTCTCTTTCAGATACAGCGCGAAGATATTGAGTACTTTTGGCCTTCAGTTCAACATTTTTGGCCAGCAAGGAGAGAATCTCGAAATGGACAACTTTCAACGTCGCTTTAAAATTAGTAGAAAGATCGAGCGATGGAAGTGTCAGTGCTTGCACCAACTTCGCACTTAAATGCTCAAACTTATCCTTATGTTTGGCAGCACTAGCCTGACCGATGTCCATATCTATAAAGGACACATACTCAAATATTGACTGCTTGAGGAACTTCATATCTTCCTCTGAAGAAGCAGAAGGACGACTGGCTGAAGCAGGGCGAGACGTCTTAACTTGCCCCCAAGAAGTGAAGAAGTCCTGAATGGAACGCACAATCTTGTCAGCATCCTGTAAGGAAAATTGCCAACATTGAAGGTTTTCACTACAATAAACAAAGTGTAAATAAAAGTGAAGCAAAGATTACCTCATCAGCAATCTTGGGAGGTGGCATATCCCCAGCCAAATCCACCACCTGTGGCTCCACCACTTGTGAGGACTTCCCCTTGTCTGAACGAGAAGACTTTGCCACAACGGGCAAACCCATGGGAGCATCTGCAGAACTCAAAAAGCAACAAATCAAAAACCAATAGCACAAGCAAAGGTAAAATATCAAAAAATGTATTACCAATCTAGTTCGACGTTTGGGGGGTTGACACCCTGGGAAGAAGGTGGCTCATCCATTGGTTGTGATGAAGATTTCGGGATTGAAGGTTTCTCTTTAAGCGTAGTCCCTTCATCAACTGGTTTGGATGAAGCAGCCTCAGCAGAGGGTCATGGAGCAGGAGCTGCCAACACCAAAACCTTCGGAGGAGAGGCTGAGCTTTTTTGAGAAATCCGAATAAACCATCAGCACATAAAAAAGTTTCAAGTATAGAAAAGTATGCTTGTGAGTAAACTAATTTAATTACCTTTCTCCTGACAATGAGAGGAGTGTCATCATCATCATCTTCCAAAATGGGAAATGCTGAGCCTGGCCGTTGCGGCTTGGGGCACTTTTAGATGCAGTAGGCTTGGCAGGAAGAGGAGTGGATGGACGAACAGACTGTTTAGCACGAGCAGAAGAGGAAGGACTCTTAATGGACACAGAGGTGACCAAAACAGGGGAAGTGGAAGAAATGTCTGGCTGATCTAGTGAATGGAAAGCGCGATTGGCATCAGTTGCAAACAATTTACACTGCACTGATGGCCAGAGTTGTTTAAAAAGGGGATGGATGACATGGCTAGAATTGAAGGGAGCTAATGAAAAGTTACTCGTCAAAAGAATATTGCGAGCATCTATAGCTTCTGCCTCTGCTTATTAATGGTGTGGGAGCGATCTATCAAATTTCTTGAATAACAAGGGGGAGCAGGCCAAGTTTGGCCAAAACCAAGTTGACGAGCAAAAAATTGGGGAGTATATATTTTAACCCTAGCTTTGGCATTAGTTCTAGTCAAGATATCATGGAACAATTCCCTCCCAGTCGAAAACCAAACCCAAACGAGTAGAGAGGTGCTCGCATTGTCCAGGGTAGATGGAGGATGTGCATAATCAGGAGTTAAAAAGGGAGGAAAAGGAAAGAAAGAAGGAATTGAATTCAAAGTATAAAAAAATGAAAAAATGTCCCTTCTGGGCATATGTACAGGGCTCAATGGATCAATAACTAGCCCATAGCAACTAGCAGAATGACGGGAAAAGGATAGAGCACCAAGTGATGGAAAATAGGCTCTCAACCACATATGAGTGAACCTAAGAGGCCCACTGCCAGTGGGAGATGCACCATTCTTCAATTGGAATTGAAGAGAAGCCATGCCTCTATAGAGGGCAGCCAAAAAGAAAGAACACAAATTCAGAGGCCTACCACGCGCCAATTCGTGCGCTATGGGTAAATAGCTTATAGAAGGCTTCAGGCTTGGCACACACAGAATATATTTACAAAGCCAAATATGAAAAAAAGCCACACGCTCAGCATGAGAAGGCTCAACGCTCGAGTGATTATAACAACTTTGCAGGCTTGAATAAGACTCGGTGAGTTTTTTGTTAAATTTTGGGGCGACACCAGAAATCAAAATACCAGGGAAAATGGTATCGCCCAAAGATGGCAGATTTACTAAGGCCCCAACATCCCTTAAAGTAATGGACGTGGGAGCAAGAGGGAAAATAAAAGTATTATACTCAGAGGACCAAAAATTTAAAGCAATAGAGAAAAGCGCTGGATCAAAAGTAGGGGGTTGAAGAGAGATTTCTAGCAAATCAGAAATCCTAGCATTATCAAAAATTGTCTTGGTAGGACCATGGTCCACAAAGCGAGCATGCCATCTACGGAAAACAATATTACATTTAGGCCAAATGCGAATACTTCTTTCGCGAAGCGACCTTAGTGGCAAAGAGTTTAGAAACGGAGGGCCTTGAGTATAAGGGAACAGCTGGCCCACCGCCACTTGATCGACGGCCTCGGCGTTGTTGAATGAGGGACCTAGATAGAACTCGTTGAGTTCGGCATTGGCTGGTGCAAGGAAGTTCGAAGTTATATATGTCCGAGTGAGGAGTTTCTGGAAGTCTTCGAAACTGAAAGAGTCGCCAGATTGAGATTATGAAGCAGCCATTAAGAACGAAATAAAGCTTTGTTGAAGTTTGCTTGAGAAACGTAGTAAAGAAGCAAGAAGATGAACAGTAAATTGCGAGAGAGAAGCGTGAAGCAATGATGCGTGATTTAGTAGTGCGATAAAATGGCGTGTATTTTGGGGTTATAAGGGTTTGCAAACGTCGCACCTTTTTAGGCTATGGAAGAAAATAATGATTGAAATTTTTGGGAATTTCAAATGTTGCTCGGAAACACAAAGTGAATATGGCAAACAATTAATAATTGGTATTAATTCTGCCATATTGGGGGTAATTGTTGCACGCTAAAAGTGTAGCCCAATTTGAATAGTCCAAAGAATGAAGCCCAATTGAGCAATTCAAAATAAAGGCCCAAATATGGTTATTAATGAATGCAGTGGAAGCCCACGAACGCAGTAATACCATCACCCAAATTTGCAAGACGCCTAAGATTTGAGCGAATGAAGTGCCTTGCAATCGCCCAGAGTTATAACCCTATTCTCGCCCAAACCCTCGAATCGCCCAAGATCTTAGCAAACGTAAGATGTTATGGTTATCCAAAAGTGCAATTATCGAAGCAGTTATTGAGTAATCTTATCACGTTCCACGATTCAAGGATGTTCAGTTGAGGACGGTTGAACAACAAAGAGTAATGGCAGCAGTTAGAAATGACAGTTCCACGATAAATTGACCGCTATGAAGAAAGTGGGCAATTATAGAGCAATTAATCGGTTTCTAAGCGGTTGATCACAAAGAGAGTTTCAAGAGAATATAAAAAGAAAAAAGACATAGAGTAAAGGACCCCGAATCAAACACTCTCAAACAGAAAATGTGTAATTTCAATTCCTTAGTAAAGAGAATTCGAGAGTATGTTTGATAAAACATGACTTCTATTTACATATTTAAGAGAATTCACAACTTTGTATCACATTGCTTCCACATATTCCGTAAAACTCATAGCTTATAACAAATATTTTCTTGCGTTTATAACTCAAATTTTCATTTTCAGTTTATGTTTTATTTGCCCTAGGGAAATGATCAATTTTTTTTTTATTATTATTTTTTTTTTTGTCAAATAGTATACAGGTCTGATCAAAGTCTCAAGACTAAAGTTTATTTAAATGTAAGGCTCTTCAAAAATAGAGGTTAAATTTCTATACATGGCTGCCTTTAATTTGTCACTACTGATTCACTAATTTATAATTTGTCTCTATCAGATAATTTATTCTAAGCTGAATAGAGTGTGATAAATTGGGGGCAAAAATGTTTAAATCAAGTTACTCAATTAAGTCAAATTGATTGGTGATCATTTAAAATTAAAACATATATAATCTCAATAATTTTTCAGATCCTCAAATTGAAACGAGGGCAATAATAATTTTAAGTACTTCGTCCTCATTTATCTAATGTAATATAATCCCCGGAGTGGACCATAACTTTGTTAAATATTGAATGGCTAGTATTTGTCCTAAAGCAATACGGCGTCATATTGTTAGGCAAAACAACACGAATGCTACATCCTAGATGGTGAAAGTCCAGTAGCTGAAGCATCACTAGCTTACACTTTGACTCGAGTAATATGGGACACGTGGAATTCTGTGTGAATCAACAAGGACCACCTTGCAAGCCTAAGTACTCCTGGATAACCGATAGCGAAGTAGTACCCTAAGGGAAGGGTGAAAAGAACCCCCATCGGAGAGTGAAATAGAATATGAAATCGTAAGGTCCCAAGTAGTGGGAGGAGCCAGGTCTTTGACCGCATGCCTGTTGAAGAATGAGCCTGCGACTCATAGGCAGTAGTGGCTTGATTAAGGAAACCCATCAGAGCCGTAGTGAAAGCTAGTCTTCATAGGACAATTGTCACTGCTTATAGACCTGAACTTGGGTGATCTATCCATGATCAAGATGAAGCTTGGGTGAAACTAAATCGAGGTCTAAATCAATTGATGTTGAAAAATCAGAGGATGAGTTGTGGCTAGGGGTAAAATGCCACTCTAACCCAGAGCTAGCTTGTTTTCCCCGAAATGCGTTGAGAGGCAACAGTTGACTAGACATTTAGGGGTAAAGCACTATTTCAGTGCGAGTCACAAGGGCGGTACCAAATCAAGGAAAACTCTGAATATTAGATATACCTTAAAATAACAGGTATCAAGATCGGCCAGTGAGACAATGGGGGATAAGCATCATTGTTGAGAGGGAAATAGCTCATATCACTAGCTAAGGCCCCTAAATGATC
>NW_019250869.1:49833-53152 GCF_002742605.1 Olea europaea var. sylvestris
AAATTAGAAAATCTTCGAAGTAAATTTAGAATTATTTAATCAATAGAAAGTACCATGAAAATTGGAACGTTTATTTATACCTATTTTAATCCAATAGTTGACAGATAGCAAGGATGTTAAGAACATACAATCGTTAGACAAAGTTGTGAACAAATGTTGAAGAATGTTGTGTTAAAATTGAACCTCGGAAATACAAATACAACTTATAACTAATATTGAAAGTGATGTCTTTTCAACCTACCTGTATTTTCGTTCATTATTTCTCTCTCATACCCAAATATATTCTTTATTGTCTGGTTTGACTGTCGAACTAAATGCAACTATCCTACCCCTTCGGAACTATGGATTAATAATTGAAATAAAACTTAAATCATTTCTCTTTTGTACTTTATACAAAATTTATTTTAGAATATTTTATTTATATTTTGTTTTAGAGCAAAATCCGAGAGTTACTAAACAAGCTATTCGATTGTTGCATCCTGGAGCAATTGAAAATTTCACTTTAAGATATCGTATTGTCACAAGCCTCGATCATTTGATTAGTTTTCTAACTTTCTACATTTTATTATTCCGAAAAAGTTTCTGCAATTAATTTTACAATATTTACATTGCACTACGTAGAAGCTTCACATATTCAATTAGAATTACACACAAATAATATTTAATACATTAGACTCAGCAGAATAATGGAAAGATTTGTATATAGAATAATTGACAGAGATTTTATCATAGTTAGCATTAATTATGAGAACTGTAAACACGTAATATAGCTTGCACAATTTTGAAACTTCACATATTCAATAAGAATTATGCACAAAAAATATTTAATACGTTAGACTGAGAAAAATAATGGAAAATTTGTATATCAGAAATGTTGAAAGTGATTCTATTTTTCTAGTAACTAATTTGAAACTTATCATGTTGCTTGGTTGTGAGGACCCTCACACGGTTTCCTAAATTCTCTCACTTTTTAATGCTTGTTTAGTGTCCAAAGGCCAACATGTTTGCTAGGAAACCACTAAATAATATTTTAATATTATTGAAGGTCCTGAGACAAACTAATTTTTGTGTTTGAATTTGCCCAGGATTACGCGTTTTTCATGCATATATAAATATAATTGACAATTTAACACAGATGTCATATCGACTCATCATTTTTACATGTAATACAGAACTAGACATGATAATATAATGCATTACTTCGAATTCGTTCACTTTATCCATTTTCACTTTAAGTTAAATAAGTCAAGGAGAGTTTGTTTCAATTTTCTACTAAAATCAACTCTAGAATTGATAGCTCGAATAGGGCACTACGAGTATACCAAATGTTTGACATGACTACAATCAACGAAGTTCGCTTAGTATGCAAATGACCTTAGGTTTTGCAAAGGACCAGTCCCGTTGTGAGTTTGGTAAAGTGTGAAAACTAGATTCGTCAAAGCCATTTCCTATTAATATCTTGAATAACATGATGAACAATTAACAACTACTAAATGTATTGACAATTGTGTTTTATTTAAATAGTGAATATGTCATTCCAACAACAATTTCCTGCAGGATAGATGGCATCCTAAGGTTGTTAGTCTTTTTGAAAATTTATTATGATTATTATATTAGTAATTTGTTTTTCAAAGTAGATTATGCCATGATTATGAAAAAAAGTATGTTAAAAATCTTGTGCATTGGCAGTACGAATCATATTCTTGTAGTAATAATAATAATAATATTAATAATCAAAATCAAAATCAATAACTTTATTTTTTCTTTGAACATAAAATTAGAAAAGTAAAACACAAGCAATGCATGTAACAAAATTTATTAGACTTATTTCTCGACTGAGCGATGTAATGTATTTGCGACTAGAGCACGATAGAACTTGGTTAAATATTGAATGGTTAGTATTTGTCATAAATAATGTGAATGGTTGGCACTGTAAGGCATGTCACGTTGGGTTGTAAGGTTAGATGCCACCCAATCTCTAGTATCCTTTATCGTATTGGTTTCATACACAAAATTTTCTATTTCTAGAATTTACATGCCACAACAAATTTATTTATACATCCATAATCCAAATGACAAAGACATTTTATTAATCAGCAGAAATTGACATATATGTTCTTTTCATAGTAATATTATTTAAAAGTTGAAATATGTCCGAACTTAGGAAAAAAATTCAGAGTTTCGATAAGGTTGTTCGCTTTCCCTAATTTAGTTAAGTACTCTAATAATATACTTATAGTTTGTTTGATGTGACTTTTACTT
Source organism: Olea europaea var. sylvestris (assembly GCF_002742605.1). Classification (NCBI taxonomy): domain Eukaryota; kingdom Viridiplantae; phylum Streptophyta; class Magnoliopsida; order Lamiales; family Oleaceae; genus Olea; species Olea europaea. Next base: position 52,096 of record NW_019250869.1, read on the forward strand.
TTATTTTTGCATTATGTAGAACTTTTGAACGAAGTTATATTAACTTTTTGTTTGGAAGCTAATTTTCGAAATAACTTCCTATTGCGGAAGTGATTTTAGAAGAAGTCACATTTGACCAACTTCCTTTAAAAATGCTTCTAACTAGAATGAGTACTTTCATAGAATTAGTCAAATAGATCCAGAGGTAAATTTTGGATTTCAAAAGCTTCTTTTGACTTTTTAAAAGTCATACCAAACGGGCACTGAGTATACTTGACTTCACTGGAGTGACTACAATATCACAGCATTAGCATTCATGAAACGTTAGGATGCCACTATGCTTTAGGATAAAGAACAAGCAAAAACCATGAACACTCATCTCGTAGTGTGAAGACTCGAATAAAAATATGGGTCGGAATAAGGTTTGGACAGTATAGTAATATCAAATTCTATACAATACTGCATCGAGACCTCAGAAATATTAATAATTAGGGAAAGTAAAGAAGGTATAAAGATTTGACTTTGGCAATAAGTACAAAGAAGGCAGGTATCAAAGGCCTCAATAAAGTCAAATTGGCCAAATGAAGATAATGCATACATTTGAACTTCATCCCTCTAAATCTTTTGATTCAACAATAAGCTTTCTTTTACTAAAAAAAAAAATTATAATAATAATAAATTTAAAGCCAAAAGTATTATTATTAGGTTACCTTAAGTTTAAATCAGATTTGCACAATTTAAAAAAGATCTTGCTACATGTACATCAGGGATTACATAATAAGTTACATAATAGCACATAATACTCTATCATTTATCAGTTTAAGATATAATCAATTTTTTCAATCAATCTTTTTCCTTCACATCATATTATGTAATCCTTTAGATCAATTTTAATATATAAGTAGCAAAATCCATTTAAAAATGAGCTCATGAATAGCATCATAGGGCTTAACCTAAGATAATTGTATGATGAAACAATATTGTCGTCTCATTTGGAAGTCGGTTATTAAGACACATTTATTTATTTAAACGTCATCTTTAACATTTTCAATAGAGAATTCCTTTTACGTTTAGATGT
>NW_019250869.1:53845-55692 GCF_002742605.1 Olea europaea var. sylvestris
GTAGAATCAAAATTCTTCAAGAGCAATTCCAGGATTTTTTTCAATTTATTTACGAATAAGTAAACAATATTCTTCGATAAGTATAATTTTATGATTATTTATAAATAATAAAATATTTTTCTAGAATATTAATATGTATAAGATGTTCTTTGAAATAACCAAAAATTCTTCTAGAATAATGGATTTTTTGTACATAAATTATACTTCTCCAAGATTATTAACATACTTATCAGACTTAGACTTGTACAAATTTAATTTTCGAGACTAACACAATATTATTCTAAAATATTGATCTGTATAAATTTTTTATTTTTTCAAGAATATCAAAATAATATTTTTTTTCTTGAATATTTATGTAGTTGAGTTCTGTTTCTTCAAGAGCATCGCAAAAATTTCTTCGTATTAAGTTGTGCTTCTTCAAGAACATCACACAAATTTCTTAATATTTTTATGAAATATTGATGTTAATAATTTGTTCTTTCTTTGGAGTGAAAAAATATTCTTCTCAATAAATGATATTACAAATCATTCCACATTTGGAGCAATATAATATTGTTAAACTCAAAATTTGTGTCCTACTTGAGTACAATGCAATATTCTTCTAATATTGAACGAATATAAAGTCATTTTTATTTCAAAGTAACGACATAATATTTAAGAATTGAAATGAATTTAGATAATTTTGAGTATTCTTAAATTCTTTAGATAAACAGACATAAAAAAAAAAAAAATTGTTCTCCAAAATTTTGAATTGAAAATTTATGATATACTAATCAATTCAAAATTTTTGCTAATGTCCATATAGAGATTTCTCGCAAATGAACTGTTGGATCTTGATCTTAACTGTCAAATATAAAGAACAATGAGTTGTAAATCTGTTGTCCATTTCACAATGGTCGGGTACGAATTACTAGAGATATCAACGTTTGATTACAGTTGGAATAGGCTATCCAAATTCTACAAATATTCTGCACTATTGATTTGTATTTTCTTTCTATCTGCTAAGTAGAAATCTTGATGATCCATGTTAAATCACTTTAACATATCAATATTTACACTTATTCAAGAGCAATATGACAACATTCTATGTGAGTATTGGAACGTAGAATGTTATGCTCTTCAAGAACAATAATTAATATTCTTTTGAAATAATAATAAAATAAAAACTTATTTTTCTTTAAAAATTTCAGCTCAAGATTAAGTTATTTAATTTGTGCTTATTTAGGAACACCAACAAATTATTATTAATCATATAACATTTGCTCTATAGAAGTAATAGTAATAATATTATTAATTAATAGATCTTGTAAATCTTGCTATTTCAAGAGCGAATAATAGTCTACTGGAATATTAATATAATTTAAACTTGTGTTCTAGATGACCTTAAAAATATTCTTCTAGAACATTTATAGATTTGTGAAGTTGTGATTTTGCTATAATAAACAACTTATTTTTATAAAATTTCTAAATGGATTGTATCTCTAATCGTATTATTTTCTTCGAAACATGTGCTACTTCTAAAGCACAATAAAATATTATTATCAATTTTTTGATAAATGATATTATTTTTCTTCAATAGCAAGTGTCAATATTTTTCTGAAATATTGAAATTATAATTTCATGCTCTTCATGAGAAAATAACTTTCTAAAATATTAATATGTTATTGTGCTACAATAGGAGAAACAATAAATTATTATCTGGAAACACTTGTTTATGTAAAGATCTACTCACCAAGAGCAAAAACATGACATATATTAGATCTATTAAAATAATCCTATTCAGAAACAAGTAATACTTTATTACAATATTGATATTTGTATGGTTGTGCTTCTTAGGGTGCGTTAAC
>NW_019250870.1:0-1293 GCF_002742605.1 Olea europaea var. sylvestris
AAAAAAAATCGAAGTAAATCACTTCCCCAGTGGAAACGTATTAGATATCTACTTAATAAGTGAAAATAAATAGAGCTCCCGTTTTGGCCCCATTTTATAGAAATAAAAATGGATGGAATTGTGTTTTTTTGAAAAATGAGTGGTTGAAAAAAATAGAAAAGTTTTCGATTTACGTGTAATATTGGGGGTGTTTGGGAGATATTTTTATGTAAAAATATTTTTTTGAATAGTAAATTGATGGGAAATATGTGTTTGAAAAATAAGGAAATATTTTTGATTTACATGTAATATTATTTTAATAAAGTATGCGTGACTGAAAAGAAGAAGGAGAAAAATGCATTTTGAAAAAAATGAATACCAAACGGGGTCATTATTTTATAGAAGTTTGTGTAGTTGAAAATATAAGAAAGAAAAATGAAATGTAATGGAATGAAAATTAATGGGGCCAAATGGAGCATAACAAAGTCAGTCAAATTAAAAAATAGGGATTCAAAGATGGAATGATTTGTTAGAAAGTGGTTTTATTTTAATTTTTTAAGTGTCCAATAATACTTTGACAAGTGTCTACTTTGCTTTTTACCTTGTAGCCTGTCTCTGTAGCATTGTTGAAATAAATAAATATAAAGCAACCTGATCAACTCAAATGCGAATTTAAAAACAATTACTTTTTTCTATGAACAAGAGTATATTCAAATTGGATGTTTGAATGAAAATTTCTGTATATTTTGTACAACTAATCTAACCAATCACAAAATCTTTTTCTATCACAAAAAAATAAAATAAAATAAAATAAAATCCTAATTTGGTCGTTTGACAAATTTGAATCCCGCAGATGAAGCAAAACAATCAAGCTCATCTTTGTAAAGATTCATCAATTTCAATAATTCAGTAACCTTTGATTTTGTTCTTTCCCCACAGCCAACTTGTAACACAACCAATAATTTTTCAAAAGCCCCGAGCTTCATTGCCTCAACCACAGCATTTTCATTCTCCCCCATGCATAGTTTCCATAGGATCGAAACCACAAATCGTGTTGCCGTATCTGATACACGCAAGATCTTCTTTACGAGTAATGGCATGGTTAATGCATTTTCGTACACTCCTTCTCTTCCTCGATCCCAGCTCGAAATAGTGTCCAAAATGCCTAGAGCCTTCTCACAGATGCTTTTGTCACCATCAACAAGGATTTCAAGAATGTAAGGAATTAATCCTATGTCCACAAACTTTAATGTGATAATTTCACCGTTTTCCGATATTGTCATATGGTAGATAACCACTAGACTTGCCTTTGTA
>NW_019250871.1:0-1293 GCF_002742605.1 Olea europaea var. sylvestris
TTTTTTTTTTATATATATACTTTTCACCATAAATGACAACAAGTTTTACTGGCCTTGATATTTCTCCGGTGGGTCGATTAATTTTCCGACCAACGCTGCCTTTTGTAAACTTCGATACACAATCATCAAATTCACCAGAATCCGGCACTATTCCGGAGCTCCTTGTCCTTTCATTAATCAAGTTCCAAAAAAGGTTAGCTAAACTTCATGCACCTCATTCTAGGATTTTTTTTTTTTTTTAATATTGTCTGTGCAAGCTTACTCAAAATCTATGACATGACAGATTCCTAAATAAACATTCTTAAAAGATGAGACTAAATTTGTATGTGAAGATAAGATATCACGATCAAATAGTTGTAATTTCCACTTACATATAGAATTCTAAGATCTCTTATTTCCAAGTGAGATAGCCTCGTAGACTTGTTCGTCCAAGGTGGAATCTTGATCCCATCACCGAGAAATGACTGAAACTATTCGTGGCACAGCTCCATCTAATTACCTCTCTTTCAATTACTTCCACAAATATTTTGATTTTTTTGTCCTAAAAGTATATTTTTCAATAGGAAAAATGATTTCAAGAATGACCCCTCGTAGCTTGTCACTCTCAATACCCTTTCTTGCATGGCTATTTATATTGTATGTATCAAACTCATTTTCTACACAACCCTTCAGCTTCATTTCTCTCAAAAAAATACTTGTTAGCAGTAATTTCCATTTTTCCAATAAGGTCAGAGTTGCAATTTTCAGTAATTTAAATTGTAATTCTTGTAATTTCCCTAATTTTTTGTTTTCTATAATTAAGTTTTCGTGGACATTAATGTTGCACAGGGGGACCTTTGATTCACTTCAATTGACTAGCTTACCTGATTTATCATGGAGACTGCATCAAAGGTTGGTAATTATTTGCAGTTCCACTTTATTTTTGTCATCTAATTATGCCAAAAAAATAAAAAAGTTAAATTTTATTTTTAAGTTACTTATTTTATCATTATGATTTTCAAAAACAGCCTTATATCTATTTACCAACTGCCTTAAATTACTCAGAAATCAGCCGCAAAGTTGCTTGCTTATTGTGTCCAAGTGTCAGGGTCGGCGATTTCGGATGTCACGTGAAATTTGGAAGAGCAAACACATTTTTATTTAATAAAAAAATCGAAGTAGAGAGAAAAAAGTATAATAGTAGATGGACTAATGGATATGGAAAAATAATCTCCGAAACAAAAATAATTAGATACGATGGTACATCAATTAATTGAAGGACACATAATTAATTAGAATGGTGATGTCCTTAAT
>NW_019250872.1:0-1293 GCF_002742605.1 Olea europaea var. sylvestris
AGCCCATTCCGACACAGTCGTGAAAAATGACGAAATTGCCCCCGGCGCGATTTTTATTTCAGATCAAACTGCCAAATTTCAGCAAATTCCGACACAGTCGCGAAAAACGACGAAATTGCCCCCGCCGCGGTTTTTGTTTCCGATCAACTAGTCAAATTTTAGCCAATTCCGACACAGTCGCGAAAAATGACGAAATTGCACCAGGCGCGATTTTTGTTCCCGATCAACCAGTCAAATTTGAGCCCATTCCGTCACAGTCGAGAAAAATGACGAAATCGCCGCCGGCGCGATTTTTATTTCCGATCAACCTGTCAAATTTGAGCCCATTCCGACACTGTCGAGAAAAATGACGAAATTGCCTTCGGCGCGATTTTTATTTCCGATCAAACTGCCAAATTTCACCCAATTCTGACATAGTCGAGAAATATGACGAAATTGCCCCCGGCAAAGTTTTTGTTTTACGATCAACTAGTCAAATTTTAGCAAATTCCGACACAGTCGCGAAAATGACGAAATTACACCCGGCGCGGTTTTTGTTCCCGATCAACCTGTCAAATTTGACCCCATTCCTACACAGTCGAGAAAAATGACGAAATTGCCGCCGGCGATATTTTTATTTCCGATCAAACTGCCAAATTTCAGCCAATTCCGACACAGTCGAGAAAAATGACGAAATTGCACCCGGCGCGATTTTTGTTCCCGATCAACCAGTCAAATTTGAGCCCATTCCGACACAGTCGAGAAAAATGACGAAATTGCACCCGGCGCGATTTTTGTTCCCGATCAACCAGTCAAATTTGAGCCCATTCCGACACAGTCGAGAAAAATGACGAAATCGCCCCCGGCGCGATTTTTATTTCCGATCAACCTGTCAAATTTGAGTCCATTCCAACACAGTCGAGAAAAATGACGAAATTGCCCTCGGCGCGACTTTTATTTCCGATCAAACTGCCAAATTTCAGCCAATTCCGACACAGTCGAGAAATATGACGAAATTGCCCCCGGCAAAGTTTTTGTTTTACGATCAACTAGTCAAATTTTAGCAAATTCCGACACAGTCGAGAAAATGACGAAATTACACCCGGCGCGGTTTTTGTTCCCGGCCAACCTGTCAAATTTGAGCCCATTCCAACAGAGTCGAGAAAAATAACGAAATTGCCGCCGGCGATATTTTTATTTCCGATCAAACTCCCAAATTTCAGCCAATTCGGACACAGTCGAGAAAAATGACGAAATTGCACCCGGCGCGATTTTTGTTCCCGATCAACCAGTCAAATTTGAGCCCATTCCGAC
>NW_019250873.1:0-1293 GCF_002742605.1 Olea europaea var. sylvestris
TATTAATTGATGAGGAAATAGTTCAGAACAATAACATCGAACGAAGGAGAATTTCTGTTGTCACGTCACAACAATTCAAAATTTTTGTAAAAGATTATCATACCGTTATCTCTAAATAAAAAATAAAAAAAATTATTTAAGTACCAAAAAGAAGAATTGAAAAGAGAGAAATAAAAATAAAAGATAAAGAATTTGCTTCACATACTCGTCCCACATACTAAGCACAAAGAGTTTCCTTATTTTTCCTTCCACATAATATTTCGTTTTTTCTTTTTTCAAGCAAAAAATATTTTAAAAGTGAAAGTAACACTCAGTAGTACTAATATCATGTCTTACATGTTGACTTGGCACTTGATAGTGTTGATATATAAATTGACATAATGAGTGTTAACAAGATGTGATTGGATAAAAAAAAGTTGATTGTGTAAAAGAATCCAATAATGAAGTGTTATATGGCATTATGTTAACCATTATGTCAAGGATCATATCACTATAACATGATTGTTTTGCAAGGATTATGTCACTTTGTTAGGAAATGGTTGATAGATAAAGGGACATAATGAATTTTGACAAGAGGTGACAGGATGAAAAAGTTGACTGTGTATAAAATAGTTCAATGACAAAATGCCATATGATATTACGTCAACCATTATATCAAGGATAATGTCAATGTAGCATGATTGATTTTGCAAACACCGTGATTGGAACGTGAATATGCTTTAAGCCAAATCTATAAGAAAATTATGTCTTATGCTTAGTTAAGATATTAATATTATGGTAAATCATATTTAAAGCAAGAGTTTGAAATTATATCGTTACTTACTAAAATATGTACTAGCCAGTGAATCTAGATAAGCATATAAGAGGTCATTATTGAACATGTTATATAATGGTCTCTCTAAATGGTTTAGTAAGAATCCGATCGTAAGATGGCAAGATAGCGCTTTAGATGTGCATTGAGCATTTTAAACGGGTTCATATCCCTACCTTCACGTCACTTCATGACACCTAGATTGCCGATATTCTGAAACATCAGGAGACAATCTATAAAGAATTTAGTATTTACCGGAGAAGTTCTGAACAATCGTAACGATAGTCTAATCCAGTTGCGGATTTAGAGGGGATTGGATTGGGCTGGCTTTAGTCTAGTCCCTTCCCAACCCATTTCCGTTTTAAGGATATTTAAAAAAAAATAAAATGTGCACAAATAAATTTTGGGACTTGAAGGCCATAAAAAATATAATTGAGAAGCTCTGTGCTTTATTTACGAAAGTTTGGGGGGGGGGGGGGCCA
>NW_019250874.1:0-343 GCF_002742605.1 Olea europaea var. sylvestris
GACTTGTTGATCGGAAACAAAAATCGCGCCGGGGGCAATTTCGTCATTTTTCTCGACTTTGTTGGAATTGGCTGAAATTTGACTTGTTCATCGGAAACAAAAACCACGTCGGGTGCAATTTCACCATTTTTCTCGACTGTGTTGGAATTGGCTGAAATTTGGCAGTTTGATCTGAAATAAAAATCGCCCCGGGGGCAATTTCGTCATTTTTCTCGACTGAGTCGTAATGGGATCAAATCTGACTGGTTGATCGGGAACAAAAATCGCGCCGGGGGCAATTTCGTCATTTTTATCGACTGTGTCGGAATTGGCTGAAATTTGGCAGTTTGATCGGAAATAAAAA
>NW_019250874.1:684-931 GCF_002742605.1 Olea europaea var. sylvestris
TGATCGGAAACAAAAATCGCGCCGGGGGTAATTTCGTCATTTTTCTCGACTGTGTCGGGATTGGCTGAAATTTGGCAGTTTGATCTAAAATAAAAATCCTCTGGGGGCAATTTCGTCATTTTTCTCGACTGTGTTGGAATGGGCTTAAATTTGACAGGTTTATTGGGAACAAAAATCGCGCCGGGTGTGATTTCGTCATTTTTCGCGACTGTGTCGGAATTGGCTGAAATTTGACTTGTTGATCGGA
>NW_019250874.1:1012-1293 GCF_002742605.1 Olea europaea var. sylvestris
TGGGCTCAAATTTGACAGGTTGATCGGGAACAAAAATCGCGCCGGGGGCAATTTTGTCATTTTTCTCGACTGTGTCGGAATTGGCTGAATTTTGGCAATTTGATCTGAAATAAAAATCGCGCCGGGGGCAATTTCGTCATTTTTCTCAATTGAGTCGGAATGGGCTCAAATTTGACTGATTGATCGGGAATAAAAATTGCGCCGGGGGCAATTTCGTCATTTTTATCGACTGTGTCGGAATTGGCTGAAATATGGCAGTTTGATCTAAAATAAAAATCGCG
>NW_019250875.1:0-1293 GCF_002742605.1 Olea europaea var. sylvestris
TCGGCGCGGTTTTTGTTTCCGATCAACCAGTCAAATTTTAGCCAATTCTGACACTGTCGTGGAAAATGACGAAATTACACCCGGCGCGATTTTTGTTCCCGATCAAACCAGTCAAATTTGAGCCTATTCCGACACGGTGGCGAAAAATGACGAAATTGCCCCCGGCGCAATTTTTGTTTCCGATCACCCTGTTAAATTTGAGCCCATTCCGACATAGTCGAGAAATATGACGAAATTGCCCCCGGCGCGATTTTTGTTTCCGATCAACCTGTCAAATTTTAGCCAATTCCGACACAGTTGCGAAAAATGACGAAATTACACCCGGCGCAGTTTTTGTTCTCGGCAAACCTGTCAAATTTGAGCCCATTCCGACACAGTCGAGAAAAATGACGAAATTGCCGCCAGAACGATTTTTATTTCCGATCAAACTGCCAACTTCCAGCCAATTTCGACGGAGTCGAGAAAAATGACGAAATTGCCATCGGCATGGTTTTTATTTCTGATCAAACTGCCAAATTTCAGCCAGTTCCGACACAGTCTAGAAAAATGACAAAATTGCCCCCGGCGCGATTTTTGTTTCCGATCAACCTATCAAATTTGAGCCCATTCCGACTCAGTCGAGAAAAATGACGAAATTGCCGCCCGGCGCAATTTTTATTTCAGATCAAACTGCCAAATTTCAGCCAATTCTGACACAGTCGAGAAAAATGATGAAATTGCCGTCGGCGCTATTTTTATTTCTGATCAAACTACAAAATTTCAGCCAATTCCGACACAGTCGAGAAAAATGACGAAATTGCCGCCCGGCGCAATTTTTATTTCAGATCAAACTGCCAAATTTCAGCCAATTCTGACACAGTCGAGAAAAATGATGAAATTGCCGTCGGCGCTATTTTTATTTCTGATCAAACTACAAAATTTCAGCCAATTCCGACACAGTCGAGAAAAATGACGAAATTGCCGCCCGGCGCAATTTTTATTTCAGATCAAACTGCCAAATTTCAGCCAATTCTGACACAGTCGAGAAAAATGACGAAATTGCCCCCGGCGCGATTTTTGTTTCCGATCAACCTGTCAAATTTTAGCCAATTTCGATACAGTCGTGAAAAATGACGAAATTCCCCGGCGCGATTTTTGTTTTCGATCAATCTGTCAAATTTGAGACCATTCTGACACAGTCGAGAAAAATGATGAAATTGCCGTCGGCGCTATTTTTATTTCTGATCAAACTGCCAAATTTCAGCAAATTCGGATATTGTCGAGAAAAATGACGAAATTGCCCCCGGCGCGATT
>NW_019250876.1:0-1293 GCF_002742605.1 Olea europaea var. sylvestris
TTCGTCATTTTTCGCGACGGTGTCGGAATGGGCTGAAATTTGACAGGTTGATGGGAAACTAAAATCGCGCTGGGGGCAATTTCATCATTTTTCGCGACGGTTTTGGAATGGGCTAAAATTTGACAGGTTGATCAGAAACAAAAATCGCGCCAGGGGCAATTTCGTCATTTTTCACGACGGTGTCGAAATGGTCTGAAATTTGTAGGTTGATTGGAAACAAAAATCGTGTCGGGGGCAATTTCGTCATTTTTTGCGACGGTGTCGGAATGGGCTAAAATTTGACAAGTTGATCGGAAACAAAAACCGCGCCAGGGGTAATTTCGACATTTTCTGCGACGGTGTCAGAATGGGCTAAAATTTGATAGGTTGATCGGAAACCAAAACCACGCCGGGGGCAATTTCGTAATTTTTCTCGACGGTGTCCGAATGCTCTAAAATGTGACAGGTTGATCTGAAACAAAAACCGCACCGCGGGTAATTTCGTCATTTTTCGCGACGGTGTCGTAATGGACAGAAATTTGGCAGGTTGGTGGGAAACAAAAATCGCGCGGGGGGCAATTTAGTCATTTTTCGCGACGGTGTCGGAATGGGCTAAAAGTTGACAAGTTGATCGGAAACAAAAATCGCGCGGGGACAATTTCGACATTTTCCGCGATGGTGTCGGAATGGGCTAAAACTTGACAGGTTGATTGGAAACCAAAACCGTGCCGGGGGCAATTTCGTAACTTTTCTAGACGATGTCAAAATCGACTGAAATTTGGCAGGTTGATTGTAAACAAAAATTGTGCCTGGGGCAATTTCGTCATTTTTTGCGATGGTGTCGAAATGGGCTGAATTTGGCAGGTTGATGAGAAACAATAATCGCGTCGGGGGCAATTTAGTCATTTTTCGCAACGGTTTTGGAATGGACTAAAATTTGACAGGTTGATCGGAAACAAAAACCGCGCAAGGGGCAATTTCGTCATTTTTCACGAAAGTGTCAGAATGGTCTGAAATTTGGCTGGTTGATTGGAAACAAAAATCGTGTAGGGCGCAATTTCGTCATTTTTCGTGACAGTGTCGGAATGGGCTAAAATTTGCAAGGTTGATCGGAAACAAAAACCACGCCAGGGGCAATTTCTTCATTTTTTGCGACGGTGTCCGAATGGGCTAAAATGTGAAAAGTTGATCGGAAACGAAAACCACGCTAGGGGTAATTTCGTCATTTTTCGCGACGATGTCGGTTATGGGCTGAAATTTGGCAGGTTGTTTGGAAACAAAAATCGCGCCGGGGGCAATTTGGTCATTTTTCGC
>NW_019250877.1:0-1293 GCF_002742605.1 Olea europaea var. sylvestris
AAAAAAAAAAAAAATAGCAATCAATAGTTATAGAGCAAAATACAAGCCAATTGGAAAGCTATTTTGAATTCAATATTTACCACAGCCAGATTTTGCCTTGATGATGTAGCCATGAAGGCAATTATCGAGACAGCTGACCAACTCAGGAAGCAAAACTGGATGCATTGGTATTGGTAACAAAAAGAATGCTTCCAAAGTCTCGTCTATGATACGTAAAACTTCCACTGCAGAGGGAGCAAAGTGCCCTGCATTTGATTGAGTGTCCCAAACCTATAACAAGAACAAGTTGTTAACAAAACTTATCAGGGGCTAAAAATAACATTAGCAGTTCTACTTGGCAGTTAAATATAACAAATTCGGCTTTCATGAAATTTTAACAGAATAAACAGTACAGGAATGGGACACAATGATATTGCAAAAGTACGAATTTGAGAAACCAATATTTTCCAGAATATAAAGATATAAATTATATTATTATACCAATAGACAGAACAAACAATTTAATTTCATCACAGAAAATGGGAATGGAAACCAGTACTAGCCAGAAAGGATAACTCCATCTATAGACATCAGAAGCAATGGGTGCATTTTACCAATCAAAACAGTAAGAAACCCTGAAAAATTATCCCTTTGTAATATACAAATTAAAAATTTCTCTCTCCTACGTATATTGTTCCATCAATGTTAGGTGGAAAAATAGAAAGTGAAAGGTATCATGACTGTTTTAGTAGGGGCATATAGATTGCCACCCCACCAATATGCTTTCCATTCCAAAAGTTGATTTTTTTTTTTTTTAAATTAATTTATTTATTTTATGTGTAAGATTTCAAACTACATATAACAAGAACTAACTTTTAGAAACTTATTCTATATTTCAAGATGCATATAGACTCCGTTTGGCAAAACTTATAAACCATTTATAAATTATCTAATTTCATTTTCAACCACTCATTCAATGGACCCACAAGACTATCTACTTATACACTACTCATTTTTATCTATTTATAAATTAAACCCTTTAGAAATTTTTCCCAGATGGAGGCGTGGTCAATTGAAAAGAAAATTGAAGGAACAAAGAAGGAAAAAGACCTCTTGTAACTGAGCTCTCTCAATCCACTGTTTGAGTCTGTCTACTCTTGTACGTATCCAGGATTTCACCAGGTTTGCAATCACAGTTTCTGTTTCATATGGGCTCATCTCCTGAATTATTGCCTTCCCACCATCTTCACTGTCTACTGAATCAGCAACAGCCATTTCTACAAGATCCTTTTCAAGTTTTTCGGCAGCTAGCAA
>NW_019250878.1:0-1293 GCF_002742605.1 Olea europaea var. sylvestris
ATAGCACCGGGTGTAATTTCGTCATTTTTCGCGACTGTGTCGGAATTGGCTAAAATTTGACTGGTTGATCCGAAACAAAAATCATGCCGGGGCAATTTCGTCCTTTTTCTCGACTGTGTCGGAATTGGCTGAAATTAGGCAGTTTGATCGGAAATAAAAATCGCGCCGGCGGCAATTTCGTCATTTTTCTCGACTGTGTTGGAATGGGCTCAAATTTGACAGGTTGATCGTAAACAAAAATCGCGCCGGCGGCAATTTCGTCATTTTTCTCGACTGTGTCGGAATGAGCTCAAATTTGACAGGTTCATCGGGAACAAAAATAGCACCGGGTGTAATTTCGTCATTTTTCGCGACTGTGTCGGAATTGACTAAAATTTGACTTCTTGATCGGAAACAAAAATCGCGCCGGGGGCAATTTCGTCATTTTTCTCGACGGCGTCGGAATTGACTGAAATTTGACAGGTTTATCTGGAACAAAAATCGCGCCGGGTGTAATTTCGTCATTTTTCGCGACAGCGTCGAAATTGGCTGAAATTTGACTTGTTGATCGGAAAACAAAAACCGCGCCGGGGGCAATTTCGTCATTTTTCTCGACTGTGTTGGAATGGGCTCAAATTTGACAGGTTGATCGTAAACAAAAATCGCGCCGGCGGCAATTTCGTCATTTTCACGACTGTGTCGGAATTGGCTTAAATTTGACAGGTTGATCGGAAACAAAAATCGCGCCGGGTGCAATTTCATCATTTTCCTAGACTGTGTCGGAATGGGCTCAAATTTGACAGGTTGATCGGGAACAAAAATAGCGTTGGGTGTAATTTCGTCATTTTTCGCGACTGTGTTGGAATTGGCTAAAATTTGACTGGTTGATCCGAAACAAAAATCATGCCGGGGGCAATTTCGTCCTTTTTCTCGACTGTGTCGGAATTGGCTGAAATTAGGCAGTTTGATCGGAAATAAAAATCGCGCCGGCGGCAATTTCGTCATTTTTCTCGATGTGTCGGAATGGGCTCAAATTTGACAGGTTTATCGGGAACAAATATCGCTCCAGGTGTAATTTCGTTATTTTTCACGACTGTATCGGAATTGACTAAAATTTGACTTGTTGGTCGGGAACGAAAACCGCGCCGGGGGCAATTTCGTCATTTTTCTGGACTGCGTCGGAATTGGCTGAAATTTGACAGGTTTATCGGGAACAAAAATCGCACCGGGCGTAATTTCGTCATTTTTCGCGACAGTGTCGAAATTGGCTGAAATTTGACTTGTTGATCGGAAACAAAAACCGCGCCGGAGGCA
>NW_019250879.1:0-1293 GCF_002742605.1 Olea europaea var. sylvestris
TTGATCGGAAACAAAAATCGCGCCGGGGGCAATTTCGTCATTTTTCGCGACGGTGTCGGAATGGGCTAAAATTTGGCAGGATGATCGGAAACAAAAATCGCACCGTGGCAATTTCGTCATTTTTCGCGACGGTGTCGGAATGGGATGAAATTTGAGAGATTGATCGGAAACAAAAATCGCGTCGGGGGCAATTTCGTCATTTTTCTCGACGGTGTCGAAATTTGCTGAAATTTGGCAGGTTGATGGGAAACAAAAATCGCATCGGGGGCAATTTCGTCATTTTTTCGAGACGGTGTCCGAATGGGCTGAAATTTGACAGATTGATTGTAAACAAAAATCGCGCCGGGGTCAATTTCGTCATTTTTTGCGACGGTGTCGGAATGGGCTAAAATTTGGCAGATTGATCGGAAACAAAAATCGCGCCGGGGGCAATTTCGTCATTTTTCGCGACGGTGTCGGAATGGGCTAAAATTTGGCAGGTTGATCGGAAACAAAAATCGCGCCTTGGCAATTTCGTCATTTTTCTCGACGGTGTCGGAATGGGATGAAATTTGAGAGATTGATCGGAAACAAAAATCGCGTCGGGGGCAATTTCGTCATTTTTCTCGACGGTGTCGAAATGGGCTGAAATTTGGCAGGTTGATGGGAAACAAAAATCGCATCGGGGGCAATTTCGTCATTTTTTCGCGACGGTGTCCGAATGGGCTGAAATTTGACAGATTGATCGGAAACAAAAATCGCGCCGGGGTCAATTTCGTCATTTTTCGCGACGGTGTCGGAATGGGCTAAAATTTGGCAGATTGATCGGAAACAAAAATCGCGCCGGGGGCAATTTCGTCATTTTTTCGCGACGGTGTCCGAATGGGCTGAAATTTGACAGATTGATCGAAAACAAAAATCGCGCCGGGGGCAATTTCGTCATTTTTCGCGACGGTGTCGGAATGGTCTCAAATTTGGCAGGTTGATCGGAAACAAAAATTGCGCCGAGGGCAATTTCGTAATTTTTCGCGACGGTGTCGGAATGGGCTAAAATTTGGCAGGTTGATCGGAAACAAAAATCGCGCCGGGGCAATTTCGTCATTTTTCGCGACGGTGTCGGAATGGGCTAAAATTTGACAGCTTGATCGGAAACAAAAATCGCGCTGGGGGCGATTTTGACGTTTTTCGCGACGGTGCCGGAAGGGCTAAAGTTTGGCAGGTTGATCGGAAAAAAAATCTAGCCGGGGGCAATTTCGTCATTTTTTCGCGACGGTGTCGGAATGGGCTGAAATTTGACAGATTGATCGGAAACAA